>NC_052677.1:12795432-13071800 GCF_016802725.1 Solenopsis invicta
CGAACGTCCAGGAGAAGAGAGAGAGAAAGAGAGGAGAGGACCGCTCGCGCGATCCTCGGGAGGTGTTCAAGAAGAGAACCACCATCAAGTGGGACACGCGAAACTCGCAAAACACGAGGTGGAGGAGTTAAAGTCGCGATGACGTGGCGGGGAAGATGAGCGCCGAGGTGACGAAGGAGGTCGTCGCCACCGAGAGGGTCCCGACGAGCCCTCCGGCGGCGGTCGCGACCTCACCGCCGGGCACGATCGGCACCGGCGACCTGTCGGCGCGGCATCTGCCGCCCTTCAGCAGCTTCGCCGGCGAGAACTCGATGGACACCACGACGACGCTGACGACGCTCCACGCCCAGGACATTGGGACAAACCTGATGTCCTGGGACTATTACGAGGGCCTGACCGGCCGGCTAATCGACGTGGTCCCGACGAGCCAGTACAGACCCTGGGAATCCAAAGGCGGCATCGGTGTGGAGCTGCCCAGCTTCGCGAGTCAGTTCACCGCTCCGAGCGAATCCGAGCCTCAATTGACGGCGTTGACGCCGCTATCGCCGGCATCCATTTCGCACTCGCCGCCGGTTACGTCGGCCGTGGGCCTACCAAGCTTCCACACACTTGGGACACCGCTTCCGGCGTCGCATCCGCATCGCGGTTCGCTCGGCTATCCCCTGGTACCGGCGCCGGTACAGGCTCGAGAGGTTCCGCATTTACAACAGCAGATGCTCGACGAGCGTCACATACAGCTCCTGGGTAGCAGCCCGGTCCAAGCGTTCCCGCCACCTCCGCCGCATCACTCGGCGGTACTGACGGTAGTGAAGCCCGATTATCCACAACTGCATCATGCCAATTTCCAAAACCCGATGTCGACCGTGCTGGACTCCTCGCCGACTTCACGGCCGATCGGCATCGACGGCCGTAAAAAGGAGCGTAGAAAAATCCGCGCTGGTTCAATGGAGTCGGAAGATGGTGGCGGAGGTGGCGGCGGCGGCGGCGGCGGTGGCGGCGCCGGTACCGGCAACGTAGAAAGTTCCGGTCAGGTCGCCGCCGTTTCATCCACCGCGAATCGCGGCGTGCACCATCTCGGCGGGGGTATGACCGATGGCGACGGTGACGGCGGCCTCGGGGATAAGCCGACCAAGAAGAAGCGGAAGCGATGCGGAGAGTGCATAGGCTGCCAGCGCAAGGACAATTGCGGGGACTGCGCGCCATGCAGAAACGACAAGAGCCATCAGATCTGCAAGATGAGAAGATGCGAGAAGCTCACGGAGAAGAAGGTGAGTCCGCTCTAATGAATCGTTTTACCGACGTATCGTAACGTTTATTTATTAAATCCAAGAGTAAAACGCGTACTTCTGTTGATAGCGATTTACGGTAATCGTAAGAATATTCAGCTCTGCAAAATCACACGGGTATTATAAATTGTGGAGTAGACACACGCGAACCCGGTTTTTCGACAATTGGTTCTGTGAAATCCCGGTAGACACGCACGATATATACCTCGTAAAAGGTATAAACGCACAGACAAAACGCCGTTAGAGAACTACACACACATATATATATAGATTGAACTTGGCCTCGATGTCTGAATGTGCCGTGAATCCCTGAGGGAAATACAGAAATACAGATAACCGAGGTGGTTTATTATTGTAGCGACATTGAATAGGGGGGTTGGTGGGTTGACTGGCTGACTGTTCAGCTGCTACCGTACAACTAGGGATGGCGCGGAACTACCTATAATCCGGCGTTTGATCGGGACCCGGGGAGGTAGAATTGCTGTATCGATAGACGCGATAGGAAATCTAAATCTGTATCTCGTCTGCGTCGTTTCCTGTTACGAATGCAACAGATCTTTCAAGAATAGCTTGTCAGAGTAGCTGCGATAAGTAAGAGAAAAAAAATTATCTCTTTACAGCTGACGACACATTTCGATAGCGCGCGCACGATTTCCCGAAAAAAAAAAAAATCACCGCGATCTGTTCCCATTCGATTAGAGCGGTCCAAGAACGCGCGGCGTTATATTATGTACACACATCGGCCGCGGTTCTTGCACCACGAGCGCCCGATGCGCGAGGCGCGCAGCAACAACGCGACTCGTAAAGCGGCCTCGCTTATCGTAGGGCAAGTTCAAGGCTCACCGCGGGTCATAATAATCGCGTATCGAACGTTTCTCGTTCACAGAAACAGGCGCGTTGTTTGCCGGCGACACGCGCGCCGCGCCGCGCCGCGCGTCTCGCCCCGGCGACGACGCCGCCAATACAAGTACACGCACCGATAGCGTTGCAGTTTATCAATTAACATTTCGTTGATCAATGTACTTTACGGCTTCCCGATAGCGTGCTGCAATCTAATCGGCATTTATTGTTCAAAGGGACCTGGTAATTTGCGAGAGTTACTTATTTCCTGATTTACAATGCGGCGCGATGAGAAAAAAAATTCCGAGCTAGCTTTCCGAGAAATTTCGCATCTACAGGATCACCCTTCCCAATTCAATTCCAGAAGCTCGATCTTACTCCTATCTGCCGCCAGCGTGTCAGATTTCCCGGTGACTATTTCTCGGCGACGCCGAAAGTCGCGCGGGGCCCGAAAGAAAGGGATGATAGATCGCCAAGAGTCGAAGACCGCTATGTACTGGCGCGCCGTCACAACAACCCCGCAACCCCCTAGAACTTAACACCCTCTTTATCCCATGGGAAGGAACGGCCGCCCCCTCCCCTTCCTCCTCTCTGTCTTTCCTTTCGCCCGCAAGAAAGAACGCTGCCCTTGGTTCATCACACACCTGCTGTCGAGAGGCCGTATCCACCCTTCCCCTTGACTGCCGGTCTGATTTTTATCGCCTTGCTCCTTGTTTTGACCCGATTTCTCATAAACACGCTGGATCATTGACCCACCGCATCTTCGGAGGCATCCTCGTGTACGGCTCTTACTCATTTCTCTCGGATAGCGGATAAGAATACACGCGTACACACAAAGAGAATCGAGTATAATTTTCGTATCCGCGCGCCGTTTCGTTAAGCGCGATCTACACGTAAATTTTTACGGATTACGCCGCGCGTATCGTTGCGTCTCGGCGATTAAATACGCTAATTTTTTTTCTCCCATGCAAAGAGACGGGCGATCGATACGCGTGCGTATACTCCGCAGTTGCGAATTGTCTTTCACGAAGGACGAAAATAAATGCGAGCGGCGCGGCGGCCACGATGGAGTTGGCGTCTCAGTTCCGGTTTTTCGATAAATCGAAACAACGGAAGCCCGTCAAAGCCAGCGAGAAGGCGGACAGGAGAATGGTAGGGCGACGGAGGGGAGGCAAGGGCGGCAAAAGAGAAAGGGGATCTGTTTCGTGCGCGAACGAGGGTTTGGTTACGTTTACTCGTAAACGCGAGCCCGCCTCGTCCCGCGACGACGTACGGAGCGGAGAGTCCCGCGGAGTGCATTACCAATGCTTTTTGCGTTATTCGCTTAAAGCGATAACCGCACGATAACCGGATACAATTCTCGGCTGCTCAGGGTTATCTGACAGCAGGCCAATCAACCCGTTCGCTCCTCGTCACGGCAAAATAATGCGACGGGCTCGTGCCGTCGTCGCGGCACGAGCATTAAAAAAAGACCGAATGCTGCGCATCAGTGTTTCGTATTTCTTTCCTTTTTTTTTTCCTCGACGCGATGCTTTGGGACGTTGTCGAGAGTAACTAGATTCATCCGGCGTAATCTCTCGCAATGACGCGACAGAGTCGATTGACTATTCTTAATTTGGATCGTTCATTTTCGATTTTCAAAGTTGAATCGTAATCGAACGCGTTAACGAAAATATTGCTTTAATTTGCGGTATAAATTCGAATATAAATTTCGAACGTTTCGCGTTTCTCCCCTTTCTCCTTCTTCGCCTCGCTACGCCGCTGTTCCGTTTCCTTAGAAAAAATTCTTTCGCGTTTCGTAAATTATTCCGTGTTATCTTCGATGCGGGTATTCACGGCACGATCGAGTTCGTCGACTTGACGATAACGCTCTTGAAACATAGAAGGACGAAAGCGAGGCGGAGTTATCGGCGCGGTATAAAAAAGCTAGCCGTTTTTTCGCTCGCGAATTTAAATGAACGAAAAGACGGACCGCTTCCGAGTCAGCCCGCCCCGAGAAAATCGACTCCGTCCGCGCGGGGTCCGCGATGCGGGAGGGGAGGGAGGAAGGAAAACGTAGAAAGGAGCGCGCGGAGGGGGTGCGAGGGAGGAGGACCTTGAAGCTACGCAGTTCCCGCTAACGGCAGGACTGTGTTTCTCGAATCGATATATCGATCCCCACCCCCACTCGTTGTTTCCTGCCGCGGGAAACAGGACTCGTTCTCTTTCTCCCTCTCCCTCTCCCTCTCCCGCAGGATGAGTCACAGCCTCCCCGCACACACGCAGCCACGCACGTGCGACGGCCGCCGCGCGAGCGCGAGCGTGTACGCGCGCGCGCGCACCTCGCCGATCCCGAATTCTCTATGCGTTCATCGACGCGGGGGAGAGATATTTTTTTTATCCTTCTTTTTTCCTCACTCTCTCCTTCTCTTTGTTCCACTTTTCGTAACGTTTCGATTATGCTAGTTTAAATCGATAGGCAGTGATCTCCCGCGAATCAGCGAGAACGATGATTGCCGTTGAAGTATTGATTTCAAAGTTATCTCGCGTTGGACAAATGTACTACATTTGCAAGATAATACGCATGATTTTGATTAAAGCGTGACGTGACACTTGTTCATTCGTCCGTCTCTTCCGGGTCTTGTTTTCGCAACTTCAATAATTCTTCACGCACACGTGCGAAAGGAGAGGGAGGAAAACGGAAGGGCGATAGAGAGTAAGACAGGGGGGAGGGGGAGCCTTTATCTCTTTCCGTTCTCGTCAAATTTTCGGGGTTTACGCGTTTATAGGAAATCCTCCTATGTCTTCACGCGTACCACTCCCATCATCGTTGTCCCTTCACGCTCTCTGTCTCTCTCTCTCTCTCTCTCTCTCTCCCTCTTTACTGGCCGAAATTTCTAGGCACACGCGAAGAAAACGCACGCGGAAAATGTTTGCACACGCACTCGATCGACCCGTTTGCCACGATGGAGATTCCTTGCACCCCTCTACCCCCAGCTTCCACAGCGTGTCTCACCCTCCGCATCTCTTTTCCACGATAACTCCATCCCCTCTTCGCCTTCGTCCCATCTTTCTCTCTTTCTCACGCACGCACGCGCGCAGGTGTTGTCTCTCTCTCTCGCACTCTCCCTTCTTTCTCTCCTCTCACGGTGATACCCCTCTCCAGGGCTCTCTTTGACGCCGCTAGCATCCCCGCTATAAGACTATTTACCAGGACACGCAGGAACGAAAATGTAAAGCCAGTTCTACATTATTCAACTACTGGACGAGATTCAATGTAGATTCATTCGCGAGCATGCCCATTTCAATATTAACTAATTGTAAAATTATACATTGTTACGTGGGTTATAATACGATGCGGTTCACAGCCATCGACGTATAAAAGGTTCGATACAATCAAGTCGTTTGAAACGTTTGTCAGAAATTCTGCCCAACCTTCCGAGAACTGTGCGAAGGGCAGTCATCGTCATCGTGTGCATTTATTCACGTGCACTTAATGACAATGGTAGGGTTCCCCCCTGTACTGTACAATTATTCTTGAAAAATGCAAAATGCTCGCGGCTGGTCGCTAGCTTCGAGATTGAGTGGATAGTTGAGGAGAGAGAAAGGACTTTTCAAAACAAAGAACTGGGAAATTTGTAACGTTTCAACTTTATTACACGTCTACGAAAAGAAAGTATTTTATTTGTCGAACAAAATATCTTTTTTGTACATGCGTAATAAAGCTGAAATGTTTCAAACTTTTTTCTATTCTTTTGTTTTCGAAAGTTCTTTCGAACAAAAGACGAATAATTAAGAAGACCTGTCGCACAATGCGAACCATTTAAACTTTCTATATAAATTTCGATATAAATTTAATCGTATAACGATGTTGTTTACGAAGCGACGCGAGGAGTGACACTTTTATTAACGAATATGAATTAAGTAGCTTAAGAATGTATAGGACATTTCTAAAAATATTAATTATGAAAATTGTAAAAAACTTACAGATTGTTTTATGTTGCATTTGAAAGTAGTAGAAAAAATTTGCAAGCAGACATGTTCTCTAATGAAAATATAATTAATAATGAAGTAATAAAAAAATCTGAATTTTTTTATTCAAGTATTTTAAATATTCAAGATAATTTATGCAAAATATCATTGCGATGCGGAGATCAGTTCTGTAAAAAATAAACCAAATTTATTTATTTACAAAATAACTAAACAGATAATCACAATGAAACTTTGTATAAATCATCTTGAACATAAAAAAATGAGATTTTTTGAACGTTGTAGAAAAATTAACATAATTTTGATTAACAAATACAATAAATAAAAATATAATCTTATTCCCTCACACTTTCATATGTACATACATAGTTTATTTGAAGTATTAATATTAAACACATTTCCAAATTTTATTTACAATACTTTGCAAGATTTGTACGTCCGATACATTTTTAAGCGCAGAGATGAAAAATAAATTAAATTGCTTTTTCAGAAATTCCATTTTCCTGAATCAGTCAATCATTAGGTGCCTTCTATAGACAGAAGGCACCTAATAATCCGCTTTTCTGGTCCGCTCTCTCATTTGCGATTCTCAGTTATTTCATATAATACTTTTGATTGTCTCGCATCGAACGAATAAATTTGGCGAACGTTGCACTCGCGCTTCGCACGCGTCGCACGCGTGTTTCGATTTCGGACGTGCGCCCAGATATCAGCGCGGTCTCAACAGCGGTCACGGTTTACGACGGATTACGAGTATTGTACGAAGCCCCGCGGAGGATATAATCTGGCTAGATTCGCTATATCGATTTTGAGTTGCAGCTCTGTGCATCGGGCGCGTGCGTGCGTGCGTGCGTGCGTGCGTGCGTGCGTGAGCGAGCGAGCGCGTGTGTGCTCTGAGTCATGCCCGTGCACGCGTATGAGTGACGCTGCGCGTACATACGCATGCACGTCGCGTCCACACGCACGTCAGATCCTTCGATCTCGTGACGAATCGATTGGAGAAATTAACTTAATGGCTTCCTATGTAGCTACTGAATCAGAAACGGCTGGCGCGGGCCTAAATTCAATTTTATCGCCGTATTCGATATTCAATATCTGAAAAATGATCGTTATTAGCCATTCTGCTAGCGTTACAATGAGCGTTCGTTTTTTCAATATTCAAGAATAAGTTGATCACAAAAGAAAGCGTGATATCGTGTCTATGTGATGGCTCCTCGCCACCAGGGGTACCTTGAATTTCCTTTTCACGAGAGTCCAAGGTCTGTCTTGGCTTCCAGGGTCGGTGCCAGGGAGAGAGAGTGTCTCTCTCTCTTTCTCTCTCTCTCTCTCTCTGCTCTCTCGCGTATCGATCCGAACGCTTGCCGGATGTAACGTCTTCGAGGCGTTCGCGATAGCTAAACGCGAACGCAGCAAACTGCCGCCTCCGTTCCTCGTACACTTACACGCGTACATATTCCATGTTACACGCCGTGAATGACGTACACAAATATATTCGATAAAGAATCTCCGATAAACGGATGACGAGAATAAACGTGTTCGGCTCTTATCTGTTATCAATCATCGATTGATTATACGACAGACTTTAAACTTGGCGGAGAGGAGTTTCGACGCGCGCGCGTGCGCGCGAGTAATCATTGTTTCTTCGTCCATTCTCATTTAAGCGACCGATATTTGCGCGTGAAAAATAGATAGATAGATAGAGTAACCTAATTAAGTAGTATCGAATTTAAAAAGCAGCGAGAACAACAAAGAAATTGTTAATCCGAGCGAGCCGCGTCGCGTCGCGCAAAATAAAAAGCGACCGCGAGGCGATGATAATGAAAGCGGGACGCGCGCGGTAGCGGCGACTGACTTCCTCGGGACGAGGGTAATCGTCATCATCGCTCCTCTCTCGCGCGGGCTAACTCCGCCGCGCCGGAAGAGCGGTAAGTCGGCGCGATCTACCATCGATCTGCCTCGGGAGTGTAGATATCGTCGCCGGAATACGTTTCGTTTTTCGGAGCGGTTGGAATCGTACGCGCGATTATAGTAAACGCGAACGCAGGTAAAAAGCCCCGTACAGCTGTCTGACAGCTGCCGCGGCGACGGCGGCGGCGGGCAGCGGTAACGCGCCGCGCCATGCCGCATCAAGCCACGCCAGGCCAGGCCAGGCCACGCCACGCCACGCCGTCCTATATACATACGTGATGAACCACCCTGTACATGGAGCCCGCGCATGCGCTCCTGAAAAACATTATACGTTTCGCCTTGGTGCACGTGCACCGCTCTACCGCCGATGACGAACGTAACAGAATTAGTGGCGCATCATTTCATCCTTTTTCTGGGTTTCTACCCTTCGCCGCCGTTCCCTTCGGAGGGGAGGCGCAGATTCGCTATCGATATTGATTTATCTCTGGCGCGCGGTCCGGCAGATTCCCGAGCTCGGTTCGAAAATATTTGTCTCGTGCGATTTCTCCTGAATCTTTGCTTCATTTTCTTCATTCGTCTCTCAGCTGTGGAACCGCGATTATGAACATCTTTGTCGTATAAATTTCAATGTCCAGAGAGACCAGATTAGACCAGATCGTCTCGAAAACCGAAGAGGCACTTACTAATCGTTTGGGAAGAATCATATCAAGGGCTAAATCGGGAAAATCACGAGTACTCGTGGAGGATTACGTTGCGCGGCACGTAATCGCCGCGACAGTCAATCGTTCGGTCAATTAAGAACAGCGATTTGAAGGCTCTTCCATTTTCACGCGATCAATTCCGAGCGTTGCGTCGACGAGCGTCGTACAGTGGGGCCAAAGCGGAAAAAATCCTAATAAAGTATTCATTAAAGGATAATATATATATAAATTTAAAAGCGAATGTCTGAATGCTTATTATGTAGTGTAACTTCTATATATTTTAATAAAAATATATTTATTGTGAAATATTTGAGTAAATGTTTCGTCGATAGTCGAAAATTTTAAGCTTTCATTCACGCTCATTCATATTCTTATAACATTTTTTTTTTAAGTATAACAAAATAACTTTACAAAACTGTACTTATTTTATTCTTAAAGTAGGTAATTTATGTGTAAAAAAAATGCCGTAGAATTGTAAATTTTTATAAATTTTTGTCTTTACGTAAAGCTGCAAATTTATCTGCATTTCCCCACGATTGGAACACGATTTAAATTTAAAGATTACACGTATCATATTCGATCAGTTTCAACTGCGAATTGGTGCGATTGCAATCCCAAGACAGATGCATAACATACGAACGTAAAAACTTGAACGTAAGAACTTGTAAAAATTGCTTTTCTTAAAAATTAATTTTGTATATTGCGGCTCGGTTTTTCATTATCTAACTGATGGTTAAATTTTACTTGATGTTTTATCCAATGGGCTTCATCCATGATGACGCCTTAGATGAAGCTTACTGGCTAAAACTTCAAGTTAAGTTTAACCATAAGTTAACTGGATAATAAAAAACAAGGCCTATTTGTCCCCTTTCAGATCATATAACTTGTATGAAACATTTTTTTTTCAAACATTTTTTTTATCACGTTTTCAAAATGTTTGGCCAATGCGATGCTTTTTGCACGTCTCATATATGTAAATCTTCATTTCTTGGATTATTATGTATACGTTGAAAAGATATTATGAACAAACATTGCACAATTAACAAGCTACATAATTTTTTCCGCGATGATGCACGTACGGCACCACTGTGCGTCGTGCCTCTTACCCCACTGTGCACGCGCGCGCGCGCGCGCGCTGGTCTCTCCGTTGCGGCTCTCCGTTTCAATTCGACCGTATTGCTTCCCATCGATTTAACTTCAAAGTCCCCGCGTGAAGGCGACGCCGGGTAAAAATGTCTCCGTATGCGTTCCGTGACGCGGACGAATCACACACGGGTTTCGCTCCAGTATCTTCCGGGAGCAGCGCAGTTTTCGCTCGGTCATTTGCATCAGCAAATTCTCAGGGTCCGCGAGTGTATGTACGTCTCGCCGTACGCGGAGATGAACCCGATAAACGCATCGGCCTCGTCGAAATGTCTTTTCGCGCGCTTCCGTTCACCCTTTCCGCTCCACCGTCGCGCCGCGCGCGAAAGACGGGACGGATCGCCGAAAGGAGGAGAACGGGAACGAGATCTCTCGGGTTGACTCCGGATCGAGCGAGACAACGCCACGGGAATTATGTCGACAATGCTGCTGATTGCCGGTTCATTATGACGTCATAGAATCTAGCTGGTACGGTATGTACCTACTGCTAACCTACCGCTGCCGATCAAGGATAATCGCTCTTAAGGCGCGTAACAGTTCTCTTCAAAGTGCGAGAGTACGAAAGGAAATGCTCGCGTCGCGCGCGAGAACGCCGCGCGCGCGTACAAAATGCCAATTGTCATTTCGAGGGGGGAGGGGGAGGCCGGGAATCTCGCGCGACTTTACGATCGCAAATTTTGGAAATTGCAATCGCGACGTAAAGGGAACGCGACATCTCTCCGTACCCGCCGTGCGGTATCCCTGCGCGCGCGCGCGACGCGAATCCGACGATTCATTCGATCTTCATGCAAATACGGATGATGAGCGTGTAAACATAAATCACACGGCGCGGCCGGGGACGCGCGATCGATTAACGGTTGCAGGCGGTGGTGGCACAGGCGAGCGACAGGCGCGGGGCGAGGGTCGAGAAAGGGAGACGCCATAATTTTCTTTCTCTCTCACGCGCGAGCGCTGACCCGATTTTCATCCGCCGATTAAAATTAATGGCCGTTTGTAATTGGGATTAGCCGGCGCGCGCGGCTGACGATCGCGGGGCACGAGCCGCGAATTGAAATCGAAATCGGGAGTGTCGGGCGCGACAGCTTGCGGGCATTTATTTCTGCCTCGGCGAGGGTGTGCAAGGGGGGGATCCGTTCTTCGTTCATCGATCTTCCCAGATAGTCTTTTGTTCGCATTAATGGATGCCATGTGGCGCCATTAGGCGCGCTAATCTCGCCTCGTAAATGGCAGTCGGCAAAATCATATCCGTGTCGTCAATCGAGCAATCAGCGCGCGAGGAGAGACGTCGTCGTCGTCGGACTCGATGCGCCGGAAAATACGGCGCTCGATCTCCGTTCGATCTCTGCTCTTCGGCCGCGGTAGAGTATACACGCGTACACACGTGACGCATCGTCGCTTATATTTCCAGTTTTCGAGATTAAAACCATCTCGAAAAGAGTAATCCTCCGGGCGCGTAATCGATCCGAACGATTTGCCCTTCCTCGTTCTCCTTCGGCTCCATCAGCGAGCCTAGAAACTAGATCCGCACAGCTGCCGCGTCTCGCACAGCCAGCCGAAACCGGAAGCCGTCGGCCATCTTGTTTGTACAGTAGCTATGGTTACCATGGGAGATCCTGCGAGCAAGAATTCGGTGTATACTACATCATACATACGTACGTACGTACGTTGGTATACACGTCGATCCGTCACGGATCTTTTTGTCCGCTTTCGATGCACCACCGCGTATTCTTATTGGCGCGAGGCTGGTTTTAGATTTCTGGAATTTATGAGTCCGATCGTCGCGTCCTATGTGCGAAGATCAAAAGGGGGGGAGGGGGGTTGGAAGGGGAGCTTTTCCGCTCCTTCCTTCGGTCCAGGACCCTTTCCGACGGGAAAACTGGCAGATGGTGACTCTCTCTGTTGCGTTTAATCGGCTTATCTCGCTGGTCCACCTTGAAAGACATAATCGCGCGTTCGTTTCTCATTCGTGGTTGCGAAGAAACGTTGAAGAGACAACGACTGCGTTCGTGTCGATGCGACTTGACGCATATATCCTCAGGCTACTGCTTCTGAACTGGACGTCTCTTCGGTTTTCCGTGTCTACACGTTTAATTATCGTGCGCATACTTTCTGCATTCAGTTGTTATTTTTTATTACAAAGTGTTGGAAATTTATGAATTTTATTGTTCAATTTCTGAGAGATATAATAGAATGAAGCGAAGGATGTTCGTGCTGGCAAAGCGGCACTAGCGTTTAGAAAGTCATTAGTCGGCAGAGATTCAACGATTCGTAATGAGCTAGATCTATGAAAACCTGTATTAGTTAGGCAGAACGTGAAAGAGGGTCAATCACCCGTCGTTAGACGCCCGAATTGTTGTCACCGAAATAAACATCCGGACACATCTGCGCGCGCATTTTTCACAGCCGCCGTAAAAGGAAATGAATTTCCTCCGCACGTGGCCCCTGTTTCATTTCGATTCACGCAGCTTCCAAAAGAGCCCGGACATCTGTCCGTGTTAGGAACAGTTGCCAGATTTTCTCTCTTTTTCGCTCGGATTCAATGAACAAATCGATTTTGATGAATCGGAAAGATATATAAGAAGATATGAGAAAAATTTAATATAAGAAATAAGAAGAAATAAATTTAATATAAGAAATGAGAAAAAGATATAAGAAAAATTTCCAAAGATTTTTAAAAATTTAAGAAAAACGGTACAAGCAAATATGAAGTTTTTCACGTTTTTCTTTTTGCATTATCTGAGAGTATTTGCGTATAACGCATTTACATATTACATTTCGAATGTCGAGACGATTAGAAGTAACTTTTTCTTTTATAATATTTACATATCCGGGCGATAAAAAAATTCCAAAAAGCTTGAATGATTTCGATAGCGCGAGGGGAATTACCAGAAAAAAAAATGTCCTCGGAGTGGGGACTAACGGCGCGCCCGTAAGTAAGTAACAAGATGCGTCTGATGTGTTTAACATGACAAAGAGGATAGACGTGCTGGATGCGCGTCGCAGCATCGGTCCTCCCTGGAATCGCGGTAGCGACAAAAACCCAGGTATATGGCTGGGCTGATCGATACGGTAGCCCCCGTGAGAAAGAGAGAGCGAGAGAGAGAGAGAGAGAGAGAGAGAAAGAGAGAGAAATATAATAATTGTAGACAGCTGTGAGCCGGGAGGATCGGTTGCTTTTGACATCCGTGCTAAATTGAACACAGCCCTTCTTTTCATTTAGGATCCGGATAATTCATTCGCTTTTAATCCTCGCCGCTCCGCGCAAAAATTTTGCGTTATTTCGACTGCGTTTCGATATACCAAAAAATGCGGCAAAAATCTACAGTCCACGTTACGTATACTATAGAATTTTTTTTTTTTTTTTAGTGCGGGCGATGAATTTTCGGAACCTTTGTCGCACGAAATTCCTCACGCCAACACACGTTGAAGAAAGGAACGGTGAAACTGTTTCCTTCGACGCGGGTGCTGGTGTAAGGAATTTCGGCAACACACATTGCTTCTGGACAGGTCGAAAATATGGTCGTCGAAATTTTTTAGATTCCGTAGAACGTTTCAAGGCTATTTCGCGTATCGCGAGCGCGAGATCGAGAAGTGTTGTTTAAAAGGGAGAGCCGGTGGCCGGCGAACGAGAGCTCGCAGAGAGCGGCAGAAGATAGCGACGGGTCCGACCGCGGCTATTATCGTACGGACACGCATGTAATGTATGTCTGTAGGTTAATGCAATTCGCTCAGATCTCATTGCGAGAATAGTGCGGCAGGGAATTGATTGATTGGCTCTTTCGTTTCAGCGCAACGATATACATGGGCGCGCGAAAATATGGTAATATCTTGACCGTGAATGTGTAGTAGTCCCGCGCTGCGTTACCGGTTTCCTGGCAGTTGAACGCTTTTTCTCGCTTTTCTTCTGGTCGCCGGGGACCCAGGTAGTCGCTTAGGTCCATTGACCTCCGTCTGTCCCTTTACGTCAAAAAGTAAACTAATGGCGTATAATGGCGTCTTTATAGAGCTTGCCACTGCTGGGCCAAGATTTTTCTTGGTGTAACCATGTAATAATTATTATTATAGTTAGCGCGCGTTTCATCATTCATCTATCCTCGATGTGAACAAACTGGAACGATCAGATTTTATTAGAAGACAAAACCCAATCTTTTTTTCTCTCCCTCTCTCTCTTTTTTAACAGCTAATTTCGATCCTGGTTCTTGTGCTAGAGTATAATTTTAAATCGTGAGGAGCGTAGCGATTGGCCGTAGATAGATTAAAAAAAAGCAGCGGCCAACGAGACAATGGTGGAATATTTTCATAGCGATTCGTGTTGCGGTGCGGCGCGGCGTGGCACGTCGGCAGCTACATCAACATGACCGGTTTCCATTGGGCGTTTTAACATCTGCCGCTTCGAATCTTTCGGCTGTGTGCGTGCGTATGCGTACGTGTACATGTATACGTATACGCGCTACGTGCGTGCGTGAGTGCGTGCGTGCATGCGTGCATCTGTACGTGCGTGCGTGCGTGCGTGTCCTGCCACGCAACGTCGCGCGCCGTTTTCCCACTGAAACGGCGATCGACACGCATGTAGATGTGCGTATACGGTATACGGTATACGGCTACTGTACGGCGTTCTCTAGCCGCGTACGTAGGTCGATCCCAATTCCCGCCCTTCGGAAGCGAGACCAGCGATCGCCATCGATTCCGCCGGTGTTTTCGCAGAAAAACCGGGAGAAGAGGACAGCCGCGGCGCGATGAGAACACCCTGCGTAGAATAGGGGGGTAAAGCGATGAATCATCGTATCCGTCTAGAAGGCAGGCTGTCTCTTTCCAGGCCGGAGAAGCGAAAAACAAACTGTTCACGACGCTGATCGAGCATTACGGTGCTTTCCGGCTGATACGTTGCTTAGCAGCAGCGTCAGTTAGCCGACGACGGACGACGTCTTTGCTGCTCGCGCGCGCGGAGTTATGAACGAATTCTTGAGGTGGCGAGCCTCCCATTCGGCAGGCAGCCTAGCAATTTTAATTAAAGGCGGAAGGCACGCCGCGCCGGAATCGGGGCCGCGCGCGTACCGTCTTCCGATTAATCGCTGGAAATTTCTCATTTACCGTCGCCGCCGCCGCCGCCGCCGCCGCCGTCGATCTAACCGAACAGCGCGTCGTTGAGCCGAGAGATTAATCGTTATCGTCACACGGGAAGGAATTTCACGACTTTTTCGTTATCTCGGTACGAATGGAATCTTAAATTCGGGCCGTTTATCTCTCGCGTTTGTTCGGGACGTGTTCCACGTCCTTCCGTCGTGTCCGAAAGAGAAATTACGAAATTATACGCCGTATGAATAATACGTGCCTTTAATGAGAAAGAATTTTTTTCGTCAGTCAAGTCGACTCGCTCTCCGCGATTCCGTGGACCTCTGCGAAGGAAAAGAGCGACGAACCGGCGCGGATGGTCACTCTCTTCTCGGCGTCACTCTCCGCCGGTCAATTTGGCGCACTCTTTTTCGTCCCGTCCGTGTCTGCGAGACGGGAAGATGAGAGAGCGAGAGAGGGAGAGACACGATCTGACTACGTGCGTACTACGCAACGATATAAATTGAATAGGTAGAGACGAACATGGCCGCTCGCTCGCTCGCTCGCTCGTTCGTTCGTTCGCTCGTTCGTTCGCTCGCACACTCGCTCGATGGATAGAAAAATCCTGGGAACGAGACCCCCGTACAAGAGAGGCTCTCGGAACGAGTCAATGAAAATAAAAAGGATGTCAGATTGTCGCGGCGTCGGAAGTTACGGATTAAGTTAGGAAGTAGACAGTTAATGTCGCTTCGGAGAGAGAGATACGAAGATAGATAGAGAGAAAGAGAGATACATATCTGTATATATGATGCGCGTCGCACGATTCTGCGCCGATTGTCGTCATTATTTTCGCTAAGGCTCGGAGAAATGGCGCGTTTGACCCTAGAAAGGAGCGTAATCCTCACTACCACTTGGAAATTCAGGAGTTCACAAAGAAAAAAAATCGATCGCGGTGAAAAAGAAGAAGACGAAGAAGAAGAAGAAGAAGAAGAAGAAAAACGACTCTCGTCGGGATTTAAGCAGCGACTTTATCGTGAAAGAATCGGATCAGTCTCAAGTACGTGACTGGATGTGAATACAGAAAGCAACTTCGTCCTTGTTATAGGAATAAAATGGATCGGGCAATCTCAAGCGGTCTACGGCATTTACCTCGACCTTGGCAACTAACGTAACCCACCCTACCTTATACCTTCGTGTAGTCGCACACTTTGAGGAGGGTTACAACCGGGTCGGTTGATTTGCGTTTGAACGCGAGGACAACCCCGCTTTCTCATCCTCTCCGATGTGTCAGTAGAACCGCTCGATTTAACCGGTCCGTGTACGAGCCAGCTTGACGATGCGATGAGTCGGCTGTGCCTCTGATTGGTAGACGGCAACAGCCGGCAAGGACGCCAAACGTTCGAGTATTCTTATCGAGTAACCTTTACATGTTACGATGGTACATAGGTCGATATTAAAGCTAGAAAATGTAAATGACGCGGATAAATTTCGCGAGGTAAACCTCTCAATATGGGATTTCCTCAATGACTCCCCCTGCAAATTGCGTCTTCATTAAACTCAAGGATGGCCGATTAAATGAGCCGGCTATCCATGCGATCACCCTTACTGGTAGAAGGAAGACGCTTGGTAGGGCACCCTCGAGTCCAGGGGATGCTAATGCGAAGAACTGACCTAGCTATCCTCGCTGCCCCGTGTGGCGAAGGTGGCGAAGGCGGGTGGCGGCTGCCGTTAAGTAAAATACGACGTGGGGGCGTCCTTGACTCGACAAACGCTTCTTCTTCCCGCGCGGGTTCTGTATTAAGATATCAAATGGCCAAATCCGAGGGTTCCCCTCCTTCACTCACCGAGACGTCATGTGCCTCGACACGGAACTACCCTTTTCTGGTGGTAATGTATCGCTTGCCCTGCTCTCGCAGTCTCTGGAGGAGCCGGGCAACGGGGGTGGCTTTCGGGATCATGAATGAAATCCCTCCTGGTGGCCCTACCCTGGGGTGTCCGACCCTCCGTACCTATTCCCCTGTCCTACTCCTGGGCAGGAGTAACAACACCCTTATGTTCAAAACAATAACATGACCACGTGCGAGGGCCACGTGGTGATCCCTCTAAGATTTTTGACACGAAAGGGCAACCGCGGTCTACCCATCGAGCGTCAAAGAGAATTTTAACCGCGTTTCTAGTAATTCCGGAAAAGGTGGATAATCGTCTCGTTGATCCACCTCGTTACAATCGGAGTGATTTTCACTCAGTTTCTTCGGACGAATATTCCTTCGATTATTCTTCTTTACTGTAAGAAAGTAAGAAGTTAAAAGATCGATGATACGACGCACATGCCACGAATAAGTCTGCGAATTCTTGGAGAGTAATAACTGCCCACATGTTCGAACTTGGTAAAAATAGTTGTTCGTACGATTACTTAGTAACGAATATTTTGACATGTAGAGAAATTACGCGCGGCATCGCGATAATAGCTTGTCCTCGTTAAAAATAGCACCTGATGCAGAAGAAGTATTAAGTATTCCCCTCCTGCTTTAAAAGCACGTTACTTCCATTACTTACACCTGCCGGCCGACTCAGCACGCAGTTCCGCCCTTTCCACGCAATCCTCGCGCGGTGAAAATCGTACGCAGCCGTTGTCCTCGCGTCGATGCCGACAAATTTTACCTACTTTTTCTCCGGAACATCGAAATCATCCACCGTAGAAAGTAGTTCTCGATATAAGCGTGAATTTTTCTTCAGCAAACTTTCGATAAAAGTTTCGCTAATTCTTTTTTTTTTTTCTTTTCTCTCGGAGCAATTTACATATCTCCATAAAATTTATTTCTGTTTATCATCACGCTTTCGAAGCTTTGAATTTTATCTGAACGCCGAGCTCCATTTGAATCGAACGAGGGACGATATTCGACGGAAAGACGACGACGTCGCGTCGCGCCGGTTTGCATGCGGAGCCGCCCTTGTAGCCGTGAGCCGCAGGATTGTATGGAAGCCAGCTGCGAGTCGGCGAAGCGCGACGGACTGAGGCCGCGTGTACTCGGAAACGTTGTAAAAATAATTATTAAAGCCGTTACCACGCCGTACTACTTGTTCGTCCGTCTAACACGTGTACCGGCGACGCCAACACGGCCGCGCCGCCCGGTCCAAGGTCCGTTGTGTGCGCCTCCGGAAGTCGCGGCCGTCGCCGATACCTCTCATCGATATAATAGAACGCTTTCGAAACCCGATTAATAAATAATAGAATTGTTTATTAATCGGGTTTCGAAAGTGTGCGAAAAGCGTCAGCTGCAGTAAAAAAAAAAAATTACATTGCGATCTATAAGACGTCTGTAAGACTTGTACTTTCGAAAATGTATCTTAAAGATGTCTTAAATTATGACTCGATTTTAGACTTGGTGTTATCTGGGATGCGTTCAAAGTAAAGTATATATAAAATATATAGAAATCGTATTCGAGCCGCGTCCGGCGATCATTTTCAGTTAGACAGTTCTGACACGAGGGGATAATTTCCCGCGGATTTCTCGGGGCGTTAATTACAGTCGGTTTTCCACAACGAGCGTCATTATTCGCGGAAACCTCAACGCACCGTCGCTTTTTGCGCCGCACGCTCGGCAACCTGTCCTTCCTTCCGACGCGACCGACGTTTCTACCATTTTTAACCGCCGCACTTCTAATGGGTGCAACGGTTTTTTCGTCCGTCCCGTCCGTCGCGCCGGCCATCTGTCGCGCAGTGAAAATGGTTTGATGAAATTAAAGTCAGCTGATCGAAAAACCAGCATGGTCTAAACGTCGTCCTCTAGCCACGCCGAGGAGCCTAAAAGTCGGTCCTAAGTAGATCACTTTTCGTGATCGCCGAACGCGACGTTCTTTCAACGTAACGTCCGATAACACGCGAGAGATGTCACGTGAACGTTCTTTCGACGAGACACAAAAGTGAAATTGAAAGTTGGCGGGAGCGGGATGGGCTTTCCTCGAGTGACAAGCGCAAAAATTTTTTGCGAACGTGAAAACCCCACCGCGTTGCGCTTAACAATTTTATCGGCTTCTCCGCTACGTGTGTGTGACACGCGCGCAATGGGTACAAAGAAAGGGAAAATGGACTACGAGGATGCCGAAGTGACGGCGAATGCCTTTATTGACCAACCGAGAGGACGTACCGCGAGGCATGGAAATTCGGAATTTTTCGTCGTCGCTTTGCCATCTGCTTTTCCATGCCCGAAAACGCGATTCTCCAATAACGACGCCGCGTCGCGTTGAAATGAAAATAAAATGTTACAAACACTGCAAAAATATACCTATAGCGCTCCCTCATCTTCGAAATTAACAAATAACTTGATAATTTTGATTACTCGGCTCCGAATGATAAATTTAGAATATTTGTAAGGTGCTTACTATCGGAAAAAGAAAACGTGAGAAAACACGGAATTTTTAAGAGATTTCAATTTTACTCTTGAAAATTATAGATTTGCTACTCGGAGAAATTTGAAATTTTTTTTTTTATAAATTTAAATTTTATTTTCCTAACAAAATCGTTTCAGAATTTTTCTTGATAATGCAAAATGTCGCTATCGGTTAACAATAAATACATATAATATATTCACGTACATTATAGCTTAATATTCGGAATCGATGGCTGGATTTTAAAAAGTCAAGGAACATTAAAAAGCGCATATAATCAAATAAAGGAGCACGCGAATCGAGAGAAAATCACAAAATAAAAAAATTTAATTCTGAAACTTTCACCAAAAATTTCACTAGAGTCTAGCTCTCTCTCCGTAATGACAGAAGAATTATACTCGAACCATAACCAGAAAAAAAAAGAAAATGACGGAGAAGGATCTAAGGGTGTGCTGCGTCATTGTAAATTTAGTTTCGGTCGTACTTGTACAATAGACGCGACTGTTGATTGGTTGGAGTTGTTTCAACAGTGCTCAACTCAGTTTGGCTGCGTTTACAAGACATTGCCCCCACTCACAGATGCTGTTTCTTGGTTCTTACCTTTGGATAACCAATCATGCTTAATTGCAAGTTCAGCCGCTTTCAGTTCGAACTCGCCCAATGAAAAAATCCCTCTCCGCCATTTTCTTTTTTCCTAATTATCGCTCGAACATAATTCTTTCCCCGTGGAGCCATTCTTTTCCTACGGAGCTGGACTCCAGAATTTATGCGAAAGTTTCAGAAAGTAATTTTTCTTTTAGCAATTTTTCCCGATTTGTGTGCTACTTATTTCAGAAATAAAAAATTAAAAAATTCCCTTTCTCTCGGAATTGCGAACAGAATTCCTGGAAAATTTTCAGGGAGCTCTTTTAGAAAATTTGAGTAAATAGCCCGATTATACAGTGTCTTATAAGAGGATCGCGTGCGACAACGACGCCATTTTAAGTCGCGCCGTGAATGCGAGGGAAAACCGTTGATCCTTACAAGACTTACGATAAAATATTTCTGCGATCGCGTGAATGAACGCGGCGCGAGTACGTGACACTTTCGATCGAGTGATACATCCTCGTTCGAATAAAAAGGAGTGAGGCGCTGTAAGGCTTCTACCATCTAGCTCGGCAATTAGAAGCACGCGTTTCGAACCGGCAGCTGCCGGAGCGCGGCGATTTGACGATAAGGTAATTAAAATATTTCGTAAACACGTTTCCTCGTACTGGCAGATGCACAGCTCCCGATAAGAGAAAACGTACGCTACTACGCGTCGTCGTAGCGTATTGTCCCTCCGCGCCGTCGCGCGCCGCCGTCGAATTTCTGTACACCACACGGACATTTGGCAAGGAGAGACAGAGAGTGAGAAGGGAGGGGTGGGGAAGAGGGAAGAGGAAAGTATCACGGAATTGTTGCTCCTTCTTCCGGTCATTATTACGTTAAATTACCGCAAATTGGGATTCTCGTGATTTTGAGAAGATGCGCGCAGCAGATGTACGCCGCGCTGAGAAGCGAGCCGTTCAGCGCGCGTTTAACATTTTCTCCGGGGGCAAATGCTGGATGTCGTTGAAACTTAAATAAATATAAGCACCGGCTGCCAGCAGGCTGCCTCTTCGCTTTCACGCTGCAGCGTAACTTATAGGGGCTGTTTCTTAAAGGGCTGTTTACACTGCGAGCCACGGAGGCATTCGAAACGCACTCCTGTTAACAGCGTGATTTACTGGGACAAATGAAAGACTAAGGGGATAAACGGGAGAACGTGAATTTTTCTCCGTACGCGTGGAAACGCGAGAGATAACGCGCCGAAAGGAAAGCTTCGCGCGAGAGACGCCAGCGAATTGATCGAACGAGGAAGAGAAAGAGGGAAGAGATTTCTTGGCTCCAACGATTAATTACGCCCTCATTCCCGCCCTCTCAACGATGCATCGTCGATATTGACATTTGCCTTGCCTCTCTTTCACCCTGCCCGTCTCTCTCTCTCTCTCTCTCTCTCTCTCTCTCTCTCTCTCTCTCTCTCTCTCTCTTCCGTTTTTCCTCCCGCGCAGGAGAAAGCTGCGTGGGTGGGAGAAAAGGCCCGAGAGGGAACACAGATATATACACATAGATTTTCTTCGCTCGTAGAAGCGCGAGAAGGGGTGGAATCCCTCTACGGAGAGGGCCGCCCCTACCTTTCGAGCGTGTGGTTATTGGATGCACCGGAGCATTTTTTCCTCGTTGCCTCGCGAAGAGGCAGGTAGGTTGGTAGGTAAGGCAGTCAGGTTGCTAGGAATGCGCATACAAAGGAATTAGACCATAATCGCCCACGCGCGTGTGTGTATGTGCGTGTGCCGCGAAAGGGGACGTTTTCCGCGCCTGCCTTTGGACCTCGATGTTCACTCGTCGCCCTCGCCCGCGCACACCAATCTTGACCTCATCGCACGGCAGGATTGCGCCTGGACTCTTTGAGTGCGGAACAGATATTGTCGGATATTAATAAACTGTTTTTATTGCTCCCCGCAAAATGGCAACGATTAAAAGTGCGCATCGATAAAAACGTGAGAAAGAAAGCAATGGCGTTAATCTATGATAAGCACGGCACTAATCTAAGATACTAATCAGTAGTCGCGCTCTCTAGATTTCGGAAGCCTTTGTGGAAAATAATATATTTTTCAATTTTACTTAAACTCAATTAGCTTTGTTAAAATAAACTGCGGGCGAACATTCATCTCGTAGGGGAAAGTTTCTACGGCTCTCTCGCTAATTAGAAATGTACCAGACACCGAATTCGTAAGTTATTTGAAGCGCTTGGTGTCTGAATGTTAAAAAGTTTTTTTACAACCCATCAGCTATTATCCGAATGTTTGGTCTAGTAGTTTTCTAACTTTGTTTATGATGTTATTAAAACTTATCTTAATTACTCGTAGAATAACTACAGTTTATGATTATGAATGAGATTACAGTATTTCAACTTAAGTGCACTTTTTGATGGTATCATCTAAATCCCAATTTTACAAATAATTTATTGTGAAAAGACTTGAAAAAATAAACTCGCGCGATTTTTATTTTTGATATTTAGAAGACTATTAGCTAATCATCTAATTGTGCAATTAATATGCGTAATTCCATTTTCTTGATAGTTGTTTTTACGGTGGCTAGGTTGGGTGACTTTACTAAAGTTGCAATATTTAGTCAATTTACAATACTAAAGTCAAATATCTTGACAATTTTATAACTTGATTAACTTTTTTTGTACTGTATTATCCAAGTTATAATCATTTACGTTGCTTGTATTGTTTACATGAAAAAGATTCGTGTAAATATAATGCAAACAATACATAAATAATCCATGTAGATATAATCTTGAAATTTACGTCACAACCTTGGTTGTTTTCCTCAGAGTTAAGCATTTACGCGTAAAATAGAAATAATCTGCATTACGTGTATCTTGCGTAAACTATGTTTTCATCTATTTAAATAATAATCTATAGTTTATAGAAGTTTCAAGCATCAAAAATATTGAAAATTATATTCTGTTCTTTTTTTATTTTTTATGTTATATATATATATATATATTTTTTTTTTATCTATACTAAAGTCAGATATATTAACGATTTCATCTTAAATAATTTTTTCTATATTGTATTATCCACTTTATAATAATTTATGTTGCTTCTATTGTTTATATAAAAAGATTCGTGTAAACACAACATAATACTAAAAAAATTTATGTTGATATATAATCTTAAAATTTATAGTGCAATCCTGATTTTTCTTATACGTGTCGATAAAGATGATATATTTTCTACAGATTCTTACCATACGTTTTGTTGAGCGAACGTATCGTATGTCGGTAAGCATGACTCTCTAAAGATAATGCAGTTTTCTGCACACATTGCATGCAACGTATTTTTATATTTTCATTCTTGAAGAAATAATATTTTTTTAATAAAGTTGCATATTTTTTATTACAACATAAAAATATTATGTCTTTTTCTGTAAACTTTGTTAAGCTACTACAATTTAAAGAAAAGTTCAGAGATAAAACAGTAATGTTACCGACACTCAAAATGTCTTCTATATATTATCTTATGAGATACGCAAAGTTGAAAATGCAGAAGATACATCTAAATTTACATCTGTCTAAATTTACATCTGAAAACTTCACGTTTTTTTTTTCAATAACATGCATATAACAATCGCAAAATAACAATAACAATGGCTACGGTCCACTTGACGCTAGAAAGTATTTTTTGATTGGTCAATTTGTAAAATTCTTTGTAAAAATCTTTCGATTGGTTAATCAAACGCTTCGAAGCATTTGTAGCATGAAATGGACCAATATATCGCGTTTGTATGCATTGTGTTTTCATTGCGTCATTAGCATGACGCATTAGACAACAATATGAAAACTAAAATTGGATTATAAGACATCTTTAAAAAAACTAAAAGACATTGTTACAATACATTTTCAAAAATAGTTTTAAAAACATTTTTTACACATCTTAAAGATGTCTCATGATCAGATTTTAGATTTTGTGCCGTCCGGGACAAGAGTAATGTAATAAATTAGAGTTTTCACAGAAGCAGAACACTTGTCGATGTAAATAATTTATGCCGAATAGGATAAAAAGATCGAGATATACGAAAACGTCGTAGGATAAGTGGCCAGATTAGGTCAACGATCTATGCAACTCGGATGTGTCTCTCCATCCTAGAATAGTTCGAAACACTTTATATACACCGCGCGTCCAGAATCTAATCTAACACGCTCCGGCCATGGAAGCTATACTTTTATTACCGGTTCTATTGAACTTAACGAGGTCAATTGAGGCGATACGGTTGCCTTGATTTTACGATAGCCGAACGCGATGCGGCGATAAACGGCGATCCCGCCGACCGTAAATTGTAATCCACCCGCGCGTTTAACAGCTCCCCTTTTTTGGTTTTCAGCACCTGTACCACCTGCAGACTGGTGAAGGGACGTTCCGAGAACGCGGGAGGGGACGAGGCAAGGGCGCCACGAGGGTGAGTAATGCGTCTCGATTTAACTCTACCTTTCCCGTCATAATTCAATTCATAACTTGACAATGTAAATGGTACGTGGTACGACTGATAACTAAATAGATTCCTCTAAAATGGATCTCTCCCAACTTTGAAGGCTCGTACTAAAATCGTGGGAATAATTGGTGTTACATTCGCTTATTCTTAGATACCGTCTGCGGAGCGTAAAGATTCAAGGATAAATTAAGAGTAATTGCGCGAGCCGCGACGCCGTCATCAGAAATAACCGGGAAAGTTACTGTTAATTCTGTCGAGGTGGATCGATGGCCGGTGATCCATGTATTCGCGATATTCTTAATTGCCAGAGACGCCGCGCCGTAACGTGTTTAGCCCTACCTCGCTGACGCGGGCCGGCTATCTCTCGGTACCGGCTGTACGGAGTTTCAGAACTGATATTAAGCAAGGTGGTATTGATCGACGCACGTTGCGCCTGTCCGCGTTACTGCACCGCCATGTTTAAAATCCGCTTGTGTGCCTTAAGCCGCCGCGCGGACTTGAGACACGCATGCGGCGAAACGGCGGACGGCGCGCGAGGAACTTTACTTCGCCTCATCATCGGATTTTTAATTTTTTTTTTCTTTTTCGTTTTTTCCGCAGACGATACAGTATCAAGGATATTAAATTTCAATTGGGCGCTGCCTCAAAACGACTTGATAATATGAGACTCGCTCGACACGCTCCTCATCGCTTCGATTACGCTCGGATTTCGCTCGCCGCGAGGCAAGAACGAACGATAATTTCCCGTTTCCTTTCTTGTTGTCTTTCTTTTCCAAATTATCGTTATTCACTGGGCATTTAGCAGCCTGAGGAAATCGGCCCAACAACCCACGGAGCCTTTTCCTTATCTAATCTGTCAACACGTGGATAAGATAGCACCACAACATTCTTGTATAACCGCCCTGGTAAAATGAGATAGGGCCGCACTTGTATAGCCGTCTCGAACAAACCGCGCCTCTCACTTCCTTTTCTCCTTCAACGCTTCGTATTTTTTTCCTCTCTTCTTCTTGTCTTGAATGAACTTGCAAGTCGCATTGCAAGTAATACGTACGCGCACGCATAGAGATGCGGTATTCTAAAATGGGAAGAGAAGGTACACAGGCGCGACAGCGTGCCGCTGCACAAATATAGTAAGAAGAGAGTCTCTCGACGGGCGCAGATTGGCGAGCTAAGGAAGGCTTAAGGGTAGATCCGTGAGGCGGTCTTTCGTGGACTCATTTATTAACGTCCCTGCAACTTGTTGCTGAGCTCGTTGCCACGCCGTCGTCGGCCCTTTTGTGACCTCTTTTAGGGCATCTCTCTAGCCGCGGTCTTTCGGTCCTCTTAACGACGCCCGCGGAGGCATGATGAGTTCTACGGTCGTATCGATTATCAGCTAGCAATTGAAATCGATTGAAACATCTGTCTTTTTTCCTTTCCGAGTTACATGGAGGGCACCGGACGGGCGAATCCGTCCTCCCTAAGCGACCCCTAAATCAAACCCTAAACTTAATTCGGTGACCCTGATCGTTCCAAGTTTCAAGTATGAGAACGCGCGCTCGGACGATCGTTTTGCGATCAGTTCCATAGAAAATTATGATGTATCATTAACTCCGATATTTCCGACTTTATTCGCTCTTGATGTCTTCGCGCGAGCGCAAAGCTCTTCGTTCCTTCCGCGATACATAAACATTTCTCCTGACGGCGGCAGGTATTCTCTTGCCCCACCACCAGAGCCGTGCTCTACCCCCTCTGTCGCGTCAACCACCTCCAGTTACAATGACGTGCTGGTGAACCATCCCCTCCCTGTCGACGTCGTCGTCGTCGTCGTCGTCGTCGCCGTCGCCGTCGCCGTCGCCGTCAACGGCGGCGGTAGCGGTGGCGGTGGCGGCAGCGGCGACACCAACACCAACATCGGCCCTATTGCTCCCATCGTCTACCTATGGAGAGCCATAGCAATTTCGCGACACAAGTTGTGTTTTTTCCTTTCTTCTTTCTTTCGACCTCACTGTTGAAACACGACGTCCCGCCGATATTTGAAGCGTGTTTTTCTCGTATAATACTCCGATATTTCTTTCCCTCTTATTATGATTCTTATTATGATTATGAACCACTATTATGGAGTTTAATCTACCTGTACTCGTAAATAATTCCATAAAATTGCCATATTTATGATATTTAATATATATACGTAATATTATATATTATTAAAATATATCATACAGTTAGAGTAGAGTTAGCTGTCCTAATTAATCTTCCAGTCTTGTGAGGACTTATGGAAGTGCATCTCACCTGGGAGAGATTAGGCGATGTAATAAGGTTTTATGTCAAATAAATCTATACTGTATCTAAGACTAACTATGCAAAAGCTATCCTAATCTATCGTTAAGTCGATGGGGTTTTCTTTGTATTTTCTCTTTTTTAAATATCGAAGAAGACACATTGGAAACAGTTGCATACGCCAGTTAGCTGGGAACGCCAGACAGTTGAAAACACCAGACTAAGAGAGTCGGAGAAAAACAAAAGCGCAGAAAGAGAGGGAATGGAAGGACACGAAGAAGAGCGGGGGGTCATGTAAAATCGACACGAGCGTGCACGAGCGTTTCCGAGCGACGCGAGCTGTTCTACATGGAAGAAACAGCAACGGCCGTGTCGTTGCTTCAATGATGGTGAGGTAGAAGCCTGTTTACGCGTTCGAGGAGGTCGAAGTGGAAGAAATGGTTGACACTGCGGTCAGGGATCCGACTTGCTCCAAATCGCTCTTAAGCCATAAGGAAAACAATATGAAACAGTCAAATCCGACCATCCCCCTTATCTTACTCGCTCTAATCCTTCTTTGGCGTGTCGTTGGAGAGCCGTGAGATAATCCGTGTCAGACGGCACACGAAAATATTCTATCTTGCTGATATAAAAGAAGTTAGATATCGGCAAGCGAGTGTCGAAACCGTAGATAGACCGAGCGTAAAAGCGTGAGAAACTGAGGATCACACAGAAGGTGACGGAGGAAGACAGAGCTAGAGCAGGAAAAGACAATTGTGTGAATCGAAGAGCGAAAGAGATACGGCAACTGCTTTTTTTTCTCTACCTGAAGCATTGGATACGCTCACAACTATTTTTACACTACTATGACTACGATCGACGTCTAAACCTCACGTAAAAATACCGGGAGTAAAATCTTCTTTGGTCAAACAACTTCCGGTCGTACCGCCATGGCAGAAATCGGCACGTCGCGAGGAGATGCAGGAATTTGCGATATCGCGCTGCGATAACGCGCGACGCGGTGGCCCCAGTGGGGAGATAAGGGGAGGCGAGTCGTGGGAGAGAAACAACGAGGCACGACCGCGCACACCCACACGCGCGATTGCGCGCTCGTGCTCGCGAATGGGGAGAGAAAGAGAGAGACGAAGAGGGAGCGTAGAAAGGTGGGAACGCAGTCGGTGAGCGCGAAGAGGCGCGAGAGGAAGAGGAAGAGGCAAGAAAGAGAGGTGGCGGGGAGAAGGGATGGCGAGCAAGAGGGACGACGGGCGGAGAGGGAGTACCGGAGGAAAAGGGAGAGGCGTCTCATGGGAGTTATTCGGCGGATCGCTCCGCGACCAGAGTGATCTCTCGTGAGTGCTGAGGGCGATCGATTCGATCGGTAGTCGAACGAACGAGTTTCAGCGCGGTTTGCTTGTATACTTGCGACGCGAGTCCTCTCTTCCTCGGTTGGAAGCAGTTTCTAGGCACGAGGTTACCTCTTCTCTGATGTGTGAGTGTCCCTGCCGGTAAATCGGGGAAAGGAGTCACGGTGCGCGCGCGGAGAATAAACGTAGGGAACGACATATGTACATACATACGTAACTTGGCTCGTACGGAGTCGAGTGCGAGTGATCCGATTCGAGTTTCAAGTGCTTCCAGACAAGATTTTAGAAGAGGAAGAGTAAGGAGGAGGTCAAGTGTGTTTCACGAACCATTGGCCCGCAAAGAACATCGTCGTGAGGAAGTGAGTCTCTCTCTCTCCTTCTCTGTTTCCCTCCTTCATTAATTGTACGATGAAATTTTTATTTTTTAATTCACCTTTTAGCGTCGAAGGTGTACAATTATGGGCACGTGTTCGGATCGCACTTCCGCCAGCAACTCGCTGCTGCGTTCCCGCTTCTCCCCGGCCGGCCGGCAAAACCCGATGAATTTTTTTTGGACTATTTTCGATACCTATCAAATAAATTGAAAAATCAACAAAGATAGGAACACAAAATACGACGAATATCGTCGTTATCGATGTGCCAGTCCGATTTTATATTTTTGGAGAGCTTCGACTCAAACGATAGTGCCGTGGATCACGGTGGTGTCGCAATATGATTCCTCCACGATGTGGAAAAAGAAACCGGATGATTCATGAAAAGAACTCGAGTTTCTGAGCTATTCGTATACGTGATTGTAATGTCAATCGTTCATGTTCTTTTTTTTTTTATTCGATTTCACGCGTTATATAAATCTAAAAAATTGCAATCAAATAGGTTCGAAACAAAGCTGTAAGTTTCGAATCGGCCTTTTATGATTCAGCCTTTATGTTTGCTCCAAATCTTAAACTTTATTCAAAATCTTCAGGCTTAGACGTTGGCTGTTGAAGTTTTTTAATGCGCGAGTCCTGCATAAATCGTCATAACACTGAAAGTTTTTAGTTAATTATAACTAAAATAATTATGTAGGAGGCCCAAGCATGATAATGGTTGTTGCAAAGCAACATTTCTGACAAGCACAAAAAAACATTAATATCAAGTAAACAATTCACTGTTTCACGTACAAGCAAAAATACAAAATCTTGAAAGAAACAGAATTTTCTCTATGTAAGTAAATTATATCTGTTTAAGATAATCAAATTCTTTCAAAATTGCTTTATACTCTTGCTTATCCATAAAAACAATGAGTTGTTCGTTTGATATTAATTTTTTTTTTTCAGTAAGTTAAACGTACGCATATAATTTTTTAAATTCAGCATAATTATTTTCAGATCTGTATTTCAGCAAAATTGTTTTTTCCGTGAATGAGTCGCAGTATATTATAATTCTATCGCTGCGTTCATAAGGATTACATAAGACAGCGTCGCGACTGGTATCTACGAAACGGGGGCCCTTGCGCGTCAAGGACCCAACGCCGGGCGCGAAACTCGACTTCATGAACTGCGCTCTACCGGTTACGCAAGCCGGCATTCGTCTATCGTGATCACGGAATTTAGGTCAAACGACGTGTCCTCTACCACTATCGGCGGTCCGACGAAACGTCACGAATTCCGCTCGTTTATTAACTTTTTGCTGTTCCATCACTGCGCGCGCTAGTAGCGAGCGCGCGCAAACCAGACGGTGATCAAGGTGATCTATAACGGAGAAAAATATACGCGTTGACCTGCGAGTAATGCGATCGATTGAGCGGAGCTGCTCGTATGAGACGCTCGGGAAAGAATAAAATATCCGCCAACTTATCGGAGGCGCAATTTATTTACAGAAAATTCATTAGAGTTTAATAAGTAGGAACTCATCCAGAATTCGAAACTTTTCAAATCTATTATTGTCCAAAAGTACAGCACACTATTCCTTCTTTATTACTTTATCAGCTGAAATCGATTCTTTGCGTCATTCCATGATATATATTAGTGCGGAAATGTCAGGTGACTGAATACGAACGGTATTCGAATCTCAAGATTAAATTAGTTAGTCAAATAGCGAATCTTTCGAATTAAAAGTTCGAACTTTTTGAACTCGTTTTAAATTCGGAAGTTTATTATAATTTAAACCTGAAATTTTCTAAAATATTAGAGTACTTTCCATTTAGTGAAACGAGCCGATACACTCGTCATTCTATTTTGCTTGATATTCAAAGAGTATGACAAAGACGGAACGACACTTGTGTCTCATTAAATAGAAAGCACTTTACTTATAATTAGTGTAGAAAAGAGAGTACTCGTGAAAAACTACTTTTTATTTTCAATGCATACCGCGTTCTCAATTTTCTTCATCATCCAAAATCTGAATTTCAGACATCGCAGGTCGCTTTTTGAACGCTCATATATATATATATATATTTTTTTTTTTTTCTTTTACTTCGAGTTATTCGAACATCCAATATGCTTAAATTTTTAGTGCGAGTCCTACTTATATGTCTGAGACATATGTTAATATTTTGTGTCAATGTACCCTCTTGAATATTTTCCAAGTAAGATGATATTGAGAGTTGTGTCGCGTTGTACAGAATGTTTAGTGGAGAAGCGCGAGTATCGTATGCGCTTATACTTTCATTTGGTTTAAGTCAACAAAATGTGAATCACCACGAGTGGAATGGCCGACGCTGACGTTGAAATCGGTTGGTGGCGGTCGGTCAATGGCCACGCGGCAGCCACGTGGTTTGACAGGGCTTCATGCCCGATTATTTCCAGAGCTCTCGCTCTGAAACACGAGCTCCGTAGTAATTGGCAATCCAAATCTGTCAACATTTGCGCTAATCTCTCGACTCGATTATCATTGTAATGAAAATATTACAATCGATGAGCCTCCAACATGTGGAAACATTGGCGATGATCGATATTCTATTGTACTTCCCAACGTATTGTAAATGTAATATAAATGTTTACAATTTATTAACATCGATCAAAATCAATCTTCTTTCTTCCTTCGAATCTTGAAAACCCCACGCACGAATGATCCTGGATAATTTGGCTATTCGCCCTAATCTATGTACGAGACGGTGAACCGCAACAAGATCTAAAATAAGTATGAGAGAGTACCGGCTAATTCGAATCGTGTCTTTCTGAAAAAGGTCAGTCGTCTTGTCTTACACTTTGTTAATCGATGATTGACGTTTCAAAGAATCCATCATTCCCATTTAGACGTATTCAATGAGGATCTCAAGTGGCGTCGGCCCTCGTGCACGGGGAATAAAAGCGGGCCTTTTCCATTTTCTTCTCCTTCTTTTCTTCCCTTTTATTTAATTTTACGAAAAATGGATCTCGCTGGATTTATAACGTGAGAGACTTTTTGTGAGAGAATTTATAACCGTGATTATATATATTACGTCTTTAGGATTGACACTGATGGTTTCTGACGTTCTGCTAAAGGCGAAAGAACAGTGCGAATTGATATCTTTCGTTTTTATAGCGTTGCATACGAACAAAAATTTCGAAATGCTGATCCAAGCGTCTCTCGGCGGGTGACAAATGCTCCGCAAGGGAAGGAAAGGAACTCTCCTTGCGAGCTTAGCGTGGGTCTGACTCGGCAACGTCCCGCCTATTTATAAATCGATGCATAATATAATACACATTTGACAGATATCCATATATGTGTGTGTGTGTGTGTGTGCGTGCGCATCGAAATGCAAAGGCGACTTGGGACGTTCGGCGGCAAAATGGCCTTGAAAAATCGGCTGGCCAAATTGGCGAAGGGAGATATTCGTAGGGGGAGACAGTCTAATCATCGACTTGGTTGACGATGCTTGTTGAACTATGGAAACCGTTTCAGCCGCCTCGGCCTACTTAAGCCGTGTCGTTATTTTTAGCATTAGGGTCACCACTGCCGTATAGCTGGCTTTAGTACCATCCTTTCTTCCTACGATTCGAGTCTAACTTTCTCGACCCTTCGCGACACGTATCGTTTTCATGGTGTCGGTCTCAGTCACAAAGTCAATCATAAATTCGATTCACGAACTTATATATTTTAATCAAAATGTCCTTGCGACGTAGAATTAACGGATCTCTAATTTAGAATAAATTATGTTGGGACCAGATTTTCTCGATTTTTGTATTACCGTGCAAATGTACTCTAGAGTCTACATTATAATTGCTTTTCGAGATTACAGAGTTCTCTATGAATTTCACACATTTGCGAAACACGTGCGATAAATGCGACGAATGCTTGTTGCAGAGTTACCGGAAAATCGCACGGCAGGTCAACACACCTGATAGCGCACCAGCTGGTCTCGGCAGTCCGCAGGGTGGTATTGGCGGTTTGCAGCAACAACACCAGCAACAAACGCAACAATCTTTGCACCAGGCAGATCCCATGCAGCAGACCAAGGACAATCTCAATCCCGCGGCGAACCAACAAACGGGCGCCCTTAGAAACGGGAACCCGCCACCACCTGTCGTCTCTATGGTAAGTTTTAAACCTTCCTATCAAGATTGTTCAGATTACGCGAAGGATGATCGATCCCCATCGTTCCCTGTTTTGTTATATTAAATACTGTTGCGATGAAAAAAAAAATCAAAACTTAAGACAAGACATGCCAGATACGCGCCCAAGATTTTAGACGTCCAGTTAAGAGATCGTAAAATTGAAAAGGCTTTACAAAAATCGTCTTATCAAGGATCAAATCGGGCTGGTTAGGACATGTAGAGACAATATTAACGTTCGCGGAGCGACGTTGCTCGCGACGGTCCATGACTGCAAAGGAATCGACTGCCGAAATAGCGGCGTAACATGGAGGGCAAGGGTAGACTACCGGCAGACAGTGAGTGCGGGGGCGGTGACCGGCCGCCAACGCGAATCAATACCCGCAGGAACAGGAACCACCGACCTACCGAGAGGGACGGAGAGAGAAAGAGAGATAGAAAGAGACGGAGACAGAATGAGAGTGAGAGAGGGGAAGAGGAGAGCGACGTATCCCGGGGACGAAAGGAGAGAAAGAGAGAAGCGATGAAAAGCGAGCGGTATCAAGAGGTGGAGCAGGAGTAACGATACGATAGAAGCCGGCAAGGGTAGCTGCTCGCGTCGCAGGGGTACGCCACCGGGGGTAGACCCCCGCCACCGAGGGTACACCTCCGCGATTCCTATATGGAGATTCACCTTTGATACACGCTGCCTCGTCGTCTCCTGTCGCCCGATGTTAATATTTTAATTATTTTTGCCGTCTTTCATCCTCGCGGATCCTTAAAACGATCGCGAGCGCTGGGACTCTCAATGACAAATGAATCGTCCACGTGCGAAACTCTCACATGTGCATTCTTTAATTAAATAAACGAATCGATATATTGAAAAGAGAGATACCGCGTATTGCAGTGGCAATAAATAAAAATCCGTAACCTTGCAACTGAAGCGCATTTCTTTTTTTGTTTTGTTTTTTGCGCTCGTTTCATCACGAATCTCATTTTTCACGTAACGTATGTACGTTGGACTGATAGAGTATTAAACGCCCCTGAGACAGGCATCGCGCGTTTTATTATTAGTTACGCACACCTGATGATTCGTCATTGAAAGGCGAGAGATGAAAGAAAAGTCGATAGGTTTCGATGAAAAAATCGCGTCAAAAGTCGCAACTAAACATTGAAGCACATAATCACGAGATACTATTAATTTGCCTGAATCGAAATAGTCAATTAATCGGAACGTTGCCATATGCAGTATGCAGTCGCGATCTCATCTTAATTTGCATAACGATATGTTACGCGTAAGCGTCCGTAATGCGTGCGTACGTACAAATGTCTATCGTTAGCTTTATCATTGCCGCAACATCGATATCGCGTCCAGACGAGCGTGATAAACTTATACACTCGCGAAATACGTCACGGGCAGGAAATATCTATTTGTACGTTTCGATCCCTACTCCGTGTTGCGTTTAAACGCGAGGGCAGTCTCATTGATGTCTAACGCCCGGCGTTAATTGTGCATTTCGCGCGTTCAAACGCGACTATATCCGACAGTGGCAAACACGTTCGGTGTCGCGCGCGACACGATAATTGCTAATGCCGCGGCGATAAAGGAATCAACGTTACGGCGGGGCCGTTACTCGTCGGAGCGCCCAATTATGCAATAAACCGAAACCGCGAAATGCCACCGTCCGATCGTTGGCGGTGCGCAAATTGCGAATTGCGTTCCCGTTGCCACATACATGCGGTTTAGCCGCACGCGAGCGCTCGCCGAAAGCGAGAGGGACGAACGAACGGCACCTGTCCGCGTGCATCCCTTTCCTCCCCTTCCCTCGCCTCTCTTCTCTCTTCCCCGCATTGGAAATTCTCTCTTCGAAGAGAAAGAGAGATAGAGAGATTCAGGCACTCATCGCGTTACATCGATCAGGTAGTAAGATCGGGAAAACGGGAGTGGGCGAAAAGTGGCCGGCCAGCCGGCGGCCGGGGTCGACAAACTCTCCCGCGAATATAGTCACCGGAAGGGCAACTTGGCTCTCCCGAGGGTCATGTTTGGGTGCTGTCACAGAACGTTCCGTTTTATCACGCCGGGGTCTTAGGTTGCCCTAGGTCACGATGCCACGAGAACGGAAGGATTTTCTCCCCGAGGGAGAGAAAACGCGCGCGCGCGCGCGAGCGAACGAGCGTACCCAAGTGTGTGCGTATAAGATGGAAGAGTAGGAGGATGATACCGAGAGAATCCCGTGCCACGCTTGGCGAGACGCCCGGCTCTTCGACGCTATCAGCCTCGACCACAAACACCGATTCACGGCCACTATGAAGGGTTCTCGAAGAGACAGAGAGAGAGAGAGAAAGAGAGAGACGACTCTCTGAACGACCGAACGTTCGGCACGGGCCGTTTGTTTCAATACCTCGTACGCGATAACACGTCCAATGTCAGACGTTTAAGGGATCATATTGTGCACTTGCTTCTTTCTAACGTAAACTCTGTCACACCTTTTATGTGTGCACGTACGATACAAACGTGAAATGCCTTCACATATATGAGGGTGTGCTCCATTTTAGCGTTTTAGTATTTTGAAACACCGCGTGTGTAATCACTCAGTGGGGATTACTCGGTAGCTAGGCGTCGATTTAGCAAACGAAACAGATAGGACTCCTCTCAGCCGTCTAAAGACCTAGATTACAGTTGCCAGCTCTGTGATGTTCGGAGACTCCGCTTTTTCGAATAAATCTGAGGTTCTCCAGCAAACGGAAGAAGTCTATAGCTGGCTGTTCTAAATTTTGATGACCTCTTTTCTTAAAAAAGTAGTAATCACCTCTCTGGTTTTCAGGGGGAAACCGGTTTATTGAACGAACCTTCGGCAGGATTTGATCGATTCTTTTTTTCCTTACTTAATTTAGACAATTTGCGTAAGTGATTTTGATTTGCGGCGATTTCGGGCAGAAGAGCCGTCGATCTGCGGCGAAACATTAGTGCAAAAATTGGCAATCGTGGCTTGCGTTACGAATATTTAGCTCGTTCTCGAGACGGGACGCATCGTCGTTCGTCGCGCGCGCGTATTTTACCGGAGCAACCGCTGCGTGAGCGGATGACAAAAGATCGGCCGCGGTAAACGGACGAACGAACCAATCGTCCTGACTCTCCCTTCTCGTTTTGCACAAAGTTTTACAGTCTGGCTGCGAGGTTGCCGGCTTTCTCTCTCCTCTCCTTCGACTCGCATCGCTGCGGACAGTTCCTCTCTGCCTCCTCGCCGTGCCTCCATACGTCCTTTTTTTCTCTCCAACGCCGTCTCCGTCGCTCCATCCCCGCTCGCCGAGCTTCCTCTCTCGTTCTGTCTCGCCGACCGAGAACGCGGGACAGGGAGGCAAAGCCGAGAGAACGGCCGGGGCGAACGAAAATAAACGAAAGTGAACTCGCACAGCTCCATTTTTACGCGCGCAGCGCGTCATTTTATCCCGGACGATTACCATTATCGTTATTATTTATTACATGATAAAATAGTTTTGAAAAAAAAAATATATATATATGCGAGTATTGTACCTAAATTTCCGAAGCAGAGTGCACAAGATAAAATGTTACCTCTGATATAGACTCCTTTCAAACTTTGGTCCTCGATCATCGACGCGTTAATGACAAAGAAAAGTTCGCAGTCTGGAGAAAACGCTAAACGATTTTTCTGTTCCCTCTGTACGCAGTCACCCGGGGTGATGCCATTTTATGGTGATTCCGGTACCGGTTTCCGTCCCGCAGCTGGATTTGGAAATACGGTTTGGCATCAGGGAGTTGGCGCCGTTGCGGTCGAAACGTCACCAGCACCGTGGCCACCTCAACAATTCATTCAGCAGATACCCGCACCAAATCAACTCGAAGAGTTGAGGTATCACACTCAGTATGGCACCGCGGCATCACCCTATCATCCTCAACCAGGTGAGTGATTCAAACGAGAGCGACACGAAGCAGGCAATGTTCGCGTGATAACTCTTAAATCATTCACTCTAAAAAAAAAAATACATACACGGTGATTATTAATGACTGTTCCCACTTTTTACCATAGGAGCACCCATTTGTAATTTCTAATATAATAATATGTTAGAAATACGTATCCGTCGGTAAATCATGCTCCTATGGTAAAACGTAGAAACAGTCATTAATAATCACCTTGTATGTATGTGTATATATATATATGTATATATATATATATATAAACGTGTACGTAAAAAGTTCTTGAACTAGAGTCTTCTTAAACTACCGTTTTCTTAAATTACACAGAAAGACCAATTTTGCTACAGTATCTAAAAATTTATTTGAATACAGATCCGCAAATAATTGTACTAGTCAAATTAATTATGCAGAACAATTTAACTGGTTGACGGAATGTTGAAACTTTTTACTGCTCATCATGCTTGAACGTTTTTCATTATTATTTTGGGCGTCCAACAAAACATTATTTTTAAATCTGTATCCAGCTAAAGATATCTCAGCAAAACAATCATCCATGTACAAATTAACAAAAAGATGGCAAAAATTGTAAAATGAGATGAGCCATGAGTATTGCCTCTAATGTCGAGGCATGAGACACAGAACCTTGCTCTTTGTCGAGAAACATGCGGGTCGCATAGGGCCTAAAGCATCGTTAGGATCTCAAGTGCTTCTCATTTAGTCTTCTTAATAAGAAAACGAATCTTGAAAGAATTTAATAATCTCTTAAACAGACATAATTTGCTTACGAGAAGTTAGCAAATTATATGTCTGTTCAAGATTATAAATTCTTTCAAGAAAATTTTATATTCTTGCTTATACGTAAAACGATGAATTGTTGATTTGATATTAATTTTTTTTCTGTATATTGATTAACAAGAGAGTCTATATATTTTCTATGTACTAGAAATTAATTTTACATACATTATCTATTATGTGCTCCCTTATTTAAAAAAAAAGTATGATATAATTGGCTTTGTACGCGTCAAAGCTGACGTACGAACATGAAATTTTTTTATAATATAAATCAATTATCTTTTATTATAAAATATAAATCAATTATGTTTTTCTCCAAACATTTATAGCATGAAAAATTTTTGTAATAAATTAATTAAATATATATATTATAAGTAATAACAAGTAAATGATAGGTTACTCACTACCCGTCGCCTCTTATGGGTGCCCGACACCACCCAGGTCGGCTCCTCCTCTTGGAATTCTACGTAGTTGCTCGAGTTGCTTCCCCATGGCACTCACACACACACATACACGCGCGCGCGCGCGCAAAAACGCGATTTCGCGAGCAAACGACGGTGCGCGCGCGCTTACTAATTACCAAAGCGCAACGAATACAAGACTAATTACGCGGACCGATATTTTCCGATTAAACGTGTCGCGATTCAGGACCGCCTCGCTTTCGTCGCGTCTCCGTGGCGTCTCGTTGAAAATTTTGATGGGGACTCCGGTTTACCGCGCGCGGCACGTTAGGGTTAGGAATGCCGAATTGAGGAATGCCGGTCGACCCTTGCTTTCCGTGCATGCGCTGTTCACCGCGAACGCGCGTTCTTTATAGATTACTTCAATCAAATGCGTGTTTTGTTCAAACATGCCCGTGTAAGCAGATCAGAGATTGAGATTTCTTTTTTTTTCTGCGTGCGTTGAACGCGCGGCAACGCGTGCATGGAAAGCAGTAACTGTACGACGCGACGCGACGCGATGTGACGATTCGTCGGAAAATGCAGAGAGGCGGAGAAGAGCGATACAGAATTCAGTATTCAGCACAATAATAGCACAATTTTCGATCGCGCGAATATCGCGAAACGCATATTTTACTCAGAAAAGATTGCTCGCGACTTGCTGTTACTCGAGTACGCGGCTCGCGACACACCCGCGCTTTTCAACGATCTGAAGTTGGCGGACGAACTGTGGGCGCTTCAATCGGTGCGCGGGGAAAAATTCAAATTTCAAATCGTTCAATGCGATTTATCTTACGTACAAGCACGTAATAATTATATGCTTTATTAAGCCAAGCTCAAAATTAAATATTATTATTATTATTAAATATTATTATTTTTTATTACCAAGTAATCAAAATTTGATAAAAATGTATATTGTAGTTGCGGGGATCATTGGTCACAATCGATCCACTTCTGTAAAATGCATATTCCCTCCGTTTTTGCCAACCGAAGATTGGCAACAGTCGGTCGTAAAAATAATAATTGATTTATAAAATGTGCATACAGTGTGCATTCTATTTGTGTTATAGGTATTTTTACATTAATTTTCATCTGCAAATATTCGAATTTTATAAAAAATAATAAAAACAATCTATTATGGCTCATTTCATTTCGCATTTTACAATTCTAGTCATCTCCTTGTGAGCGTTCCTCATTAGAAAAATGACTACTTTGTGTCACGTTATGTAAGATCGCGTGTCTATATCAATGTGTTAATTTCAATGTTACAGTTGCGTATCAGCAACAAACGTTCATAACGGCAGATCAGTCTGCGTTTCAACGGGCCGGAACGACGGGACAGTACACCATCACGGGGCAACCTTCGCCGTTGACTCCTGTCGGAGGACAGGCGGTGGTTTCGACGCCTCAGAGGCAATTGAATGGACAATTTGTAGATCCCTCGGCTACTGCTAACCAATCAGTCGCCTACGAGCGACAGGACTACGTAAATGGCTATCAACAACAAGTAAGTATCTTTGATTACGTAAGTGAGGCCCGCTTCCACAATACAAGTATCCTTCTATTTACGATTACCCTTGATTTACAATTTTTCCGACCTACGACCGGCATGCTATTGACTAAAAATATACTAAATTATAGTGTGACTGAATAAGCACTCGTTAACCTGTCATTTAAATTAAATATTAATTTTACAATATTAATAGAACTCCATAATAAATTTATAATATTAAATTTAGAGTTATATTTTTAAGGAAAAATAGTATATTGTACGTTAGTATAATTAGTATATTATAAATAGTATATTATAATTAATCACTTGAATTTAAATCTATATTTAAGCAAAATATTAATTTTATAATGACAAATATTATATTAAGAATTATGTTCTTAAAAAAATTTTTTGTCATTTTTTAAATAGAGCTCCATAATAATTTTTAGTAATTAAACAATTTTACTTAAAAATAAAAATGTTTTATTTATATAAAATGTAATATCAATAATAAATTAGTTTATAAACGATAGAGCGGGCGCAATAGCATCCCCTTCATCAGAAACTAAAAATTATTATAATGCCTTGTCTTTGATGCAGGGAATGTTGAGGGTCGTGAGTTGGCAATTTTGCACTATATTCGATTTATGATATGATAAAGTCTCCTGCTAACCGCTTTAAATTTTGATGACTTTTTTTTTAAGAAAGTAGTGTAGCCACTTTTGTATTTAATCGGAAACTTCAACTCTTTGAACAATTCTTCAGCAGGAGTCAGATTTGATGTCTTTTTTTTAATTTAAAAAATTTTGATAGTAGTGATCGATCTCCGACAATTTCAGGAGAGCCATCGATCTTCGGCAAAACACTAATCAAAAATCGGAAATCTTATGACCGATAGTAATTTTTTATTATAATTTAACTGAAGTCTTGAAACGTAACTCTGTCGTAAGTAGACGGATACCTGTATATTGTTACCAAAAGGTTAAATTAACTATAACTTGAAAGTTAATTAACATGCTCTCATAAACTTCTAATTAAATGAACTAAAGGATAGGTGTACACATGTATATAGCTTTTTAGTGAATTTGAGTATAAGCTTGTGAAAGAGTGTGTATTAATTAATTTTCAAACTATAGGTAAACTTTTTGATAACCATATATTGTAACGGATGTAAGGCTCCACACTTAGACTTATACTTTGTTACACTCGCGGATTCAATTCTCACGATTTTCTCCTATTTGCCCCCTTTTTCGATAGCCGTTCTAAAGAATCATATGAAGCATTTGCAACGAACGCTACACACCGCAAAACGGGGCTTCTTGCAGGACGTGACGATGGCGCCACCTCCGTCGACAACTCCAACGAGTCGGAGCAGCTCGGTGCACATGGATAGTCAGCAACAACAGCAACAAGGAGGTCCGCAGCAGCAACAACAACAACAACAAAACACCGCGGATACGCAAGTAAAGGGATTCGCAACCATCGCCGCCACTAACGTGTCGGGAAACGAGATGCCTGGGTATCCACTTCAACCGGACCCACAGAGTTTACACAACTCTAACGGGTATCCAGGCTACGTGGAAATGGGTCAGCAATCATCGCAGAACCAATGGCAAATGGTTCCGCAGCAACAACAGCAACACCACCAGCAAACGCAAATGCAACAGCAACAATCGCTAGTTGACAATAGTCAACGACATATGTGGTCAGATACTAGCGGAAAGATGAGCACTAGTAACATGAATTGGCAAGAAGGAGCGATGCAACAGCCGCAGAAGCCTCCACCGCAGCAACAGCAAAATATGCAAGACAACATGAAGCCGCAGGTGGAACAACAAACTACTCAAATACAACCACAGGAACTGCCAAGACCAGCGAGTCACATGAGCTGGGAGTCTGGAAGCGTGAAGGAACCCCAAACGCCACAGTCGTGGTCCGAAAACGCTGACAACCAGCAACAACAAACTCAGGGAAACTGGTCGCAACAGAGTCCGAAGTTAAGAGATCCGCAAAATTCGCGGTTGACGCCATCCAATCAATCGTCTCAACATCAGACTTGGTTGCAACACTCTCCGAAGCTGGCAGATCACCAGCACAATAATTCTCAACAAAATGCGAGGATGACGCCTTCTGGCCAGCGCAACTGGCAACAAAATAGTCCATCGGAGATGCAAGGATCTCAACAAAATCCGAGATTGACGCCTTCTGGACAGCACATACAGCAGCAGCAGCAGCAGCAGCAGCAGCAGCAGCAGCAGCAGCAGCAGCAACAACAACAACAACAACAACAACAACAACAACAACAGCAGCAGCAGCAGCAGCAGTGGCCGCAGCAGACCAAGGTGGAGCAGAATCCCAGACTCACACCGTCCAATCAAATATCATGGCCCGACACGCCGACTAGTCAACCGAATTGGTCACCAAATAGCATAAAAAGTGATAATAGTCAACAGCCGCAGCAACAATGGCAGGACTCGCAGCCCAGTCCTAGACGGACTCCGAGTCATCAGTGGCAAAGTCAGCTGCCACAGGAAAATAAAATGGACAGTCAAATGTCTTGGTCGCCCGTAAATTCTGTATCAGAAACTCAATCGACTTGGGGACAACAGGCGACAAAGCAGGACATACAAAACTCAGGAGAGAGAATTGCGTGGCAACAACAAGCAGTAGCGGATACGAGCAAACCGAATGGATTTCCGGAGAATCAAGATAATCCGGAAAACAATGTTTATGCTCAATCTAATCGAGTGAATCTCAACAGCCGACTGAAATCGATGATTTTGAACAAACAGCAGCAGCAGCAGCAACAACAGCAGATGCAGCAGCAACAACAGCAGATGCATCAGCAACAACAGCAGATGCAGCAGCATCAACAACAACAACAACAACAACAACAACAACAACAACATCAGCAAACTCACCATCATCAAATGCAATCGCAACACGTCAATATTAACAATGGATCCGCTTCAGAGTATTCAGCGGACGATCAAATACGCGATGCACATGAAAATAACGAAAAAATGCAAGAGAAACGCACGGATCATTTCATCAATCAGACGAACATTTCAATGTCGCAACCTAATGAAAATTTGACCGGTAATTTTTTATCGCATAGCCACCACCCTCGGGTAGATAGTTTGCCCGACGGTGGTGGCTTATGGGAATGGACGGATGGAGAACATACTCACAATAATAATGGCATTGATAATAAAGATGACGATAATTCTGCATTACCGGAAAATGGAATAACGGCTTTTGAAAATTTTATGAAGCTCGCCGCTGAAAATAAGAGTGAATCATGCGACAAAGACAAGGCTCAACAGTCTTGGGAGACAGAAGGAAAAAGCAATGAAGATCAAAACATCGACGACAAGTCTTTCCAGCAAAGATTATGCATGGATCAAATTGTAAACACGCCTTTCGAGAGATCCCAGAAGATATCTGAAAGTGAAATAAAAAGCGATAATCTGGATTTTCTAAAGACTAACGCTGCCGATCAAACATCCTCTTCAGATAAATGCGATTCTGATCGTGTAATTAAACAGGAGAACACCGAAGATCACAGTTATATCCACGTATCCCATGAGGCGTCTAACATTGAGAACGAAGAGAATCGAGAGATTTCTCAAGATTATAAGTTTCGTGGTGATGGTGGACCTGCAAAGGTGTCACCGGGAACCGGTTCGTGGTGCTGTCGAAGAGGTGGGACTGAACAACCAACTGCCGAGCATCTAAGAGATGGTTGTTGTCAGGGTCTTCAAACCAAGGATGAAATACTGGCCGATTCTCCGGAGAAAGCCGAGTTAAAGAACGAAGGACCGCACAGTCCACATACTCCGACTACGACGACTATGACGACAAAATTACAAGATCACTTGGACAAACTGAAGAACAATGTCAGGACTGAAGTACCGGACTGCAACTGCTTTCCCGCTGATAAATGTGAGTTACAATTACGTATTCCGTATTACACTAACATTGAGAAAGTACATTAATTAATTAACGAAGAGCACACAGAAGAAAATTATAAACGTATTAATACATTTTAATGCCAATAACTACACCGACCTGTTATGTGTCCTGAAATCCACAGGGGAATGTGCGTACCTAATGTAACCCCTATTCACAAGGGTATTATCTACCATGTGCGCGGTATAAATATTTCCGCTTCTGTTGCTTCCTTTCGTTTACATAAAGGCTCGTAAATAAAATGTGGTTCAACCACAAGGTCCACCAGAGCCCGGTTCGTACTACACTCATCTTGGGGCGGCTGCAAGCCTTCCTGATCTTCGGAACGATATTGAACGAAGAACCGGTCTTAAGGGCGACGCGATAAGATTCGAAAAGGTCGTCTATACTGGCAAGGAGGGCAAAACCACGCAAGGATGTCCAATGGCCAAGTGGGTAAGTTATTTTCTCAAAACAGCTACATAGCTAGCAACGATTAAAGATAATGTTAAAAAAAAAAACTTTATATCGGCAGCGTCTATTTTTTCTGATTACACAAAATTATAACATCAATAATTTGCTAGATCATCCGACGATCCGGCATCGATGAGAAAATCTTAACCGTGGTAAAACATCGTCAAGGTCACAAGTGTCCGACCGCCTGGATCGTCGTAGCTATGGTTGCCTGGGAAGGAGTACCAACTCACGAAGCGGATCGCATCTATACTCTCTTAAGTCATAAGCTCAATCGATTTGGTCTTCCAACCACCAGACGATGCGGTACCAACGAACCGCGAACTTGTGCATGTCAAGGACTCGATCCTGACTCTTGCGGCGCCAGTTTTTCCTTTGGCTGCTCCTGGTCAATGTACTATAACGGTTGCAAATATGCCAGAAGTAAAACCGTCCGAAAGTTTCGACTGTCTGTACGATCAGAAGTAAATATCTTGAAAGCAATTCGAACAATCAAAAAAACTCGTAAGTTAATTACAGATTATAACGAAAAATTTGTTTTACAGGAACAAGAAGTTGAAGAAAGAATGCATGTTCTAGCGACGCTTTTGTCACCTTTGTATCTTAGTCTTGCGCCAGAGGCTTTCAATAATCAAACTCAATTCGAGCGGGAAGCGAGCGAATGTCGTTTAGGATTTAAACCAGGTCGACCTTTTTCCGGTGTTACGGCCTGCATTGATTTCTGTGCACACGCCCATCGGGATCTACACAACATGAATAACGGATGTACCGTGGTACGTGAAAGCAAGCTGCAATTTTAAACTTAATTCCATGATCGATATAATGTTGTGAAACATTGTTGTTTTCGTCACAGTGCTCAGAAAAAATAAAATTTATTATTTTATTTACGAATATTACAATATTTTAAACCTGTAATTGTTACGATTTTCAGGTAGTTACCCTGACAAAACATCGAACATTGTCGAAACCCGAAGATGAACAATTACACGTGCTACCTCTTTACATAATGGACGACACAGATGAATTCGGTTCAAAAGAAGGTCAGGAGAAGAAGGTTCGCTCTGGTGCTCTTGAATTGTTATCCAAGTTAGTATCTTCTAAATATTTGAAATTAATTTATGTAAAAATTAATTGCATCACATTGTATACGCGAAAGATTCGATACATATACACACACACACACACACACACACACACGCACAAAATATATCTTTTATCTTTTGTTTAGATATCCATGCGAGGTTCGAGTTAGATCAGTACCTCTTCAGCCGTGTAGGCGTCACGGTAAAAAAAGGAAAGAAGATGAACCAGACATTCAGACCAGTAAGAAGGACACAGTCAAAATAATGACGGAAAAAATGGCTGATTCCGGGCGTTCGCCAGGACATGCAGACTCTTCTAAGCTACAATCGCAATTAACACTGGAAATGACACCCATGTTCGAAGGAATTGACGCGCAGCTGCAGAGTTCTCAGGTATCATCCACGGTCTTAGACAGTCCAGTATCTATGTATCAAGGATGGGGAGCATACCAAGGTGAGCAACAATGGAACCGAAACGGCTGGCTTGAACAGCGTAAAAGTAATTGGTTGAATCCATGGGGAGAATATCCTTCGTTTGGTGGTTTAGAGAGGGACATCAAAGTGGACCCAGACAGTACCAGTTTGGATGATATTAGGCCCAGGAGTACCGTTTCTCAAGAAGAGCACAGACCAGGCTCGAGGAATCTACCTAACTCTACAGTGGATTCAGCCAGAGGATGTTACGGGAATTCACCTAGAACCCATTCCATTTCTCCTCGTTCGCACATGAGCATATCGGGAGAGATGTCTTATAACGCGTCACCCAGAAGTTGTACCGCGACACCTCAGGATCCGAAAATGATTCCATTGAAGGGAATGGAACATTCAGGCATGGAAAATAATTATGATCATCAAATGGCTTCTGGAATTTACGCCACTTCTGTCAACGGACCAAATGACTGTTCTCCATCAAAAATTGGATCTCTCAATCCATCGCTCGGCATGGATACTACGCATCGAAACATTCCATCCAAGATGAATCAATCACCAATTCACGTACGTAATATGGGACAAGATTGTATCAACAATCAATTGAGGTTGTCTCCTAAATATACGGGAGATTTTAATTCACAGAAATATTCGGATACCATGATGCAGAATTACGCAGATGCTGAAAATTCTACGAAATCACCATTACTGAGGCCACAAGTTGAACAAACATTTGCAAATAGAATGCAGCATCTCTCTCCATCAAAACAAATGCAATCATCCATTAACTCTGGCTATCATAATCAATATTGCGACGGTAACACGTCGAATTTATTTCCTTATGCGGACAATAGTAATCATAAATCTATGGAAACTCCGAACTCGGATATTTTAGGGCATAATTCATTGCATTTGCCAGAACAGAGAAATGACGCGCAATGCTCGAATGATCAACGAAAACTTATTTATCATGCGCAAAGACAATCGGAATCGAAGTCCTTCAATCATCCCCCATCCCCGTCTTCCGATCAAGTTTCTTCACAGAATTGGAATACGGCAAATTCGTGGTGTCCTAATCAAGTTAAAAATCCACAACAATTTGATCAGACAAGCGACAAGAAAATTTGGGTCGGCAAACTAACAAGACCGGATCAAACTAAAACTGCTCCCTGGGAAACGTCATCTGAACCGTCGCCATTCCGAGTGCCAAAAGGAAGACCACCTTCGCGAACGATATCTAATCAGAACCCATCTGCGGAGCCCAATGCATATCCAAATCCTTTGGCCAGAACATTTTTAAAACCTCCGGAATCTAAGCCTATTTTCGCTCCGAATAGTAATCCAATTCAAAATGGATGTATACCCAATCAATTGAAGGATAATTGCATGGAGGATAAATTGCGAGAAGTATTTTATGATAACAAGCAAGAAGTGTCAAATTCCAATCCAAATTCTCTCGCATGGACCGAAGAGATGAAACAGGATTTCCACGCTATGTCCGGCTTAAGTCACCATGCGTTTCCTCAATACGGATATCCGACCTATCCAGTGTTCGAGAAACCTTATACGAACTCATGGGAAGGTTACAACTATAATCATCATCAATCATATCAGACTCCGGAGCAATTCTATCAGCAACCAAAACGCGAAGGTTGCTTTCATTCGTCTCAATATTCGTATCAGGGCTTGAACCCTACGTATCAAGGTTTGAATTCGGGTTGGACAAGATGGGACACGCCACGATGGGATATTTACGGACCACCATCTTATTTCCCTGTTCTGCCAGAGCCTCCTCCGAAGGCGGAACCACTCGGCGAAATAACAGACTATTCAGAGAATGAGGAATGCTTCAAAGACCCGCAAATGGGTGGTGTCGCGATCGCTCTGAGCCACGGTAGCGTACTCTTTGAGTGCGCAAAACACGAAATGCATGCCACTACCGCACTGAAGAAACCCAATCGGCTCAATCCGACTAGAATCAGCTTGGTGTTCTATCAACATCGCAATTTAAACAGGCCCAAGCACGGTTGGGACGAGTGGGAGGAAAAGATGCGACTGCGAAAATTAGGTATCACAACATCGACCAGTACATCCGCGTCGACGACCAGTCCGTCGACTCCAACTACCGCGACAAGCCCCAGTACGATAAACGAGAAAACGCCACTTCCACCACTTTCGCACATTCCAAATGTTCCCAGTTCACAGTTCATGATGAGATCACCTACTTACACCACGATGACTTGGACAACACTCTTCCCGATGCATCCTTGTATGATAACTGGACCATACCAAGAAGGTGGTGCGATTGGATGAGTCAAGGTCGGACGGTACAGCTTCGATCGTCGATGACCGAAGCCTGTATCGAACTATGCCATCACCAAAAATCGAATCGACTAAAGGATTCGAGAGAAAATCTTGAAGAAGAATCGCGAAGAATCCGATCGAGGATGAAATGAGGCGGCGACTTTACCATGAGAGGCTTTATATTGTTATTATCGTTATAGTTAGTTATTCCGAAAACGAAAAACACACACTTTGCACTGCCATTTTTCTATTTCGAGTTTTACGCAAGATTTAAACATAACGACAAAAACGTGCTTCGCTGGGTGTGACTGCACTACCCTTTGTCGAGGCTCGCGTTTTATACTGACTTTTTACTGAGTTGAACTCGAAAGAGACTCTCGTAATCGAGGCAGAGGCTGCAAAATCGAGACAATGGTAATGATCGAGGCTATTGATGTATCAGGAAAGCTCCGATGAAAGCTGCGCCTTGCGAAGACTTTGATACGAAGATTTTCGTATTCTGACCCTGTACACTTTAAGTAATATTGCTACGTATAACGGTTTCGTGTTGGTAGAATTGTAATCTTACTAGCTAGTCGAAGTCTAGATGATGAATCACGCGATATCACGCGTACACGTAAAAGCACACATTGAACGTATATGCACTTCGAGACACCCAAGGAAACTTGCACGATATGTGATCTCAGAATTATCGTACTTTTCTGAGACTTTGCAAAAAGGACAAAAGAAAAAGTTGAACAATTGTGTACACGGCATCGTATAAAAATATTCAAATTAAATATAATAACAAAAGAAGAGACATTTATAATATAAAATTATATATATTAATATACTTTTATATTATATATTTTATTAAAGATATAATTATATTTTATTATATAATTGTATTTTATTAAAACAAAAGAGATATATTGTTACGTAGTTATACATATATTATAATATTGCAATATTATAATATATAACTATAACACTATGTTTTGTGTCCATAAAATACAATTATATATTTAACAAAATATATAATTATATATATTAATATAATATCTCTTCTATTGCATTTTATTAATTAAATACCTCATAATGTTTTTATCAATTGTCGCGATATTGATATATCGTAAAAATTGAATTAAATTCAAATGCTCTTGGATTCTATAAAGGCAGTAGAGTCCACGTGTTTCCTTTCGAATCTGTCGAAGTCAAAAGAAGGGGTCGATAGTTCCGAGAACAACTTTTTACATTCGTTCATTGAACGATTTTTCGCGAAGGTCCAAGCACAATCCTAAAATCCAGACGACGACACACGACACAATGATCTCAAATCTTTAAATTAATTAAATGATATGTAATGTATATCTCTGATTTCTAGCCTTTGTACATTTCGCTTCTTATTCTCGTATTTATTTACGTGTTTGTACTCATAGCTAAGTACACTAAGTACGATTAATTCAAGTGGCATGCGATATAATACTAACCATGCGTCCTTCGGGTCGGCTGAGTACAAAGCATTTATCTAACAATCACGTGACGCGTAGGTAGGGGTGTATCTAATGGTCGGCGGTACATAGGCTGAATACGCCAGGTGTTGTCTTCATCGTCAGTTCTTGACGTTCTTTCCTTACCACTTGTTCCACCTCGTTTGATCCTTTTTACTTGAACCTGCAATTCAGTTAATAACGCGACTTTACGCTAGCTTGTCGTTTGCAATTAAATTCGGCGTTATTCAGTAATATCTGATAATGTACTAGAATGGCGGTTGTACGAATTAATTTTTCGTATAATTGATAAAAATTAATTATTTTTTAATACGGATGATGACGTTTGTGTCCGATATCTCGTTAAAACGAAAGAAAAGTGCTCGAGAGGTCAATCGGTACGACAAAAAAGAATTTGATCAGTTTTTTCCGAGATGCGACGTATCATTATTCAATCAATGTAGAAACGAAAAGATTCGATTTGTAACTTTATCTTGTCTTCTATATCGTCGATATTTTATTTGTATATTATTAATCGTCTTTTTAGTCTAAGCCTGTTGCGAGCGGCACATGACGCGGCAACAGGATCCTGCTGATGATCTTTGAAAGCTAACTGTTATGGCCTCTAGCGATATGTTGACTGGTTTTTCGATGGACCAGATGCCCATTGCCATCGTAGAGAGAGATCTTTGGGAGGATCTTGGTATCTATGATACTCTTGTGGCATATCCAGGCTTTTGTTTCTGAAATTTCCAGAACAAGTCCGGATCAAGATCAGAGGTGCATTCTGTTCTCCCTAATCCTATTACTCTCTCGTTAGATTGTCAGTATACATTCCATATCTTCGTTAATTGATCCCAATAATGTTTCGACGTAGGGTCGTCGCCTACTTTTGTTTCCACACTCTTCCCGTATTCTTGCGGAACTCGGAGTTTGGATCTTTTCGATTAAGTCTGTATCGAAAGCCTGGAAGGCCACCATTTAGAGGCAATTTGAAAGACGTTTTCTTCGCATGACATTGGGCTAGCGCGAGAGGTTAATCCCAGAATACCGGGGATTAATAAATAGGATGGTAAAATTTTCCGGGGGAGGGGGCTGACTTCCACGTGATCCATCGTCTGCGTCCAGTGAGTTGTAACGTAAGGAAGGGTACCCTGTCACGGAGGACCAATCGGGGAAAGGCGACAGGGCTCTAGACGAACGAAACTCTCAGCAGGATTATTAGCCGAGGAGGTCCACTTATTTATTTATTTTCGCTATGACATCTGCGATCCCTTAAATAAGCGTAGAACGATTTTTAAGACGCAAAATTTATAGTTTAGCTCATAACGGGGAGTGTGATTTGAGGGCGGGCTTTTGATTTTGGCTCGCGTTCACCGAGTCGAGTCCTACCTTTCCTTTTTGCATTTACGTCCGCAAATTGGTAGAATGAAAAAAGAAGGAAGCAAGACGCGACCAACCCTCGCCTACTGGAGTATTATAGGAATCATTAATATATTATCATTCATTAGTTATCGCATGTAATAGTAATAGTGATAATAATAATAATAATATCGGCAACAGTAATAACTAGTAATGTAATCTAATTTAATGTATATTATATATTTATTAATTAAGTTTGAGAACGTGGTGTTGTACCGTTTTTTCTATTTCCGGCAAGCTGGCGGCACGACTTTCGGTTGAGATTGTCTGACTTTCCGTGCACCGATTGATCGATGTTTCCTATTACATACGAAAGAATTCCAATACGCCACGTCGATTTCGCTCGCATTGCTCGGAACGGCCTCACAAATTTCAACCGGCGGGGATAAAAAAAAGTAGTCAATCAGATAGTATCCCCTTTTTTTCTCTCCCTTTTATTTTATCGTTCTATCGTCTCTCGAACGCTTCGCGCAGTTTCACGGTAAAGTGCTCGACGAGTATTTAAAAAAAAAAAAAGAGGGGCATTTTTGTCGCGGTAAACGTTCGTCGAGGAAAATCAGTACTCCCCGCCCAGACGTACGGGAAAATCGCGATGCGTCTCATATCGAATCCATAGTCCGGTATTCATATAGTTCGTTCTTATATTTAACCCTCCGAGGACAATATTGTTTCTCACTGCTTTCCTGGACACAAGGAGTCATTGGTACCTGATCGTATTTTTGAAAGTTTTTAGATTCCAAAAAAATCGAAACAAATTCTAATACTTTTCTAATGTCTCAGAATACAATTTCACAATTGTTTGATCCGAAATGTTTTTCATCTTTTTTATCCGAATTTGAGACAGAATAATTTCAAAATGGAAATTTGCTAGAATCTTCAAAGTTTCTGTATGATCTCGGAGGGTTGAAACGTCTTAAGCAGTCTTATGATGAACCAATCACACACAGAGTTGTATTAGCATCTTAAGACATCATCTAGACGATGTGGAAATAAGAATGGACTATGAATATCTGCCTAGAGCTAGTATTCGTAATTAATTCTTATATTTAAAACTGTCTTAAGTACTGTCTTAAGATCAAAGCCATATTAGCATCTTAAAATGTTACTTAAGACATGGTCTTGAAATAAGAAGTGGCTATAGTGAATATCGGCCCTAGTGCTGGTTCCCTCCCAGGAAGACAAATAAAAAAATAAAAAAACGCGTGTATCTCTGTTCTCTCTGAGTTCGCTACCACTTCTTCTTCACGTGACAGGTACGGTAACGGGATAATTTCAGGCATGACACTTTTTCGCTTACGCACGCATACACCGCGCGACATACACACAAACATACACACACCGATCCATTTTTCTAAGGCTGCGGTCAAAGGCTCGCTACAAATGATTTAAAGCGTTTGATTAACCAATCGGAATAAAGAATTTTACAAATTGACCAATCAAAAGATACTTCAAAGCATTTGTAGCAGCATCTTGACCGTACCCTAAATAAGGGCAGCAAGGACGGTAATAAGAGTACAATGTAGAATAGCATCGGGCCCCCTGCATGGCTTTTTTCTTTCCTTTTCTCTTTCTTTCTTAACGCACGTAAGCAAGACGCTATTCTCCTCCTCCTCGTATTCCGCCAGAAGTGACAATACTATAATGAAACACGGCTGTCTTTGTATCGAATTCCAATTAAGTCAAAGCGTTTCGTAATATCTTTCGGATTCAGCGGGTGTCGCGGAACTTGAAGGGACCAATTCGTCGTCCCACCGTCTCAAAATTTGTTCTTCGCGCGGAAACGTTTCTTCAGTCTCGCTCTCTCGCTCTCGCGACGAAAATCGAGTCACCGTGGTCCACGTTGCGATTTTTGATGATCCGTGGAACGATCAATGCGTCTCCGAGAGAGTGTGACGAGGAATGCGAGTTCTCGCGACGCCCGCGTGCAATCGCGAAGAGAAATCAAAAAGGAATTCCACCCTCAACTTCCAAAAATGTATACTTAGCCACCCCAAGACACCATTGTACGATACTTCCGATTACTGTCTATAAGTATACCGAAGATCGTTGTTCTTGCTGAAAAAAAAGGAAACTTTTTTATAAAGTGAAAACTCGAAAATTATACAGTTCGACGATGCCAAAATAGTATTAAATGATTAGGTGAGGCGTTTGTAATAACAATAATCGACGGATTCACGGAGAGCGAAATAACGAACTGTCCGAAGTACAGGCTGATATACACAACGATAGGTCAACGGTTGTATATGTACATTGTCTTCTCATTTGGAGGCATAAATCTACCGCTAATAAAGCTGAACGTTTCACAGATAAGAATGTCTTAATGAAATGCTAATTAATACTTCAAATTAGAATTGCAATTTTTAACGTCAGCTTCTTCTTCAGGTGTGTCATTACGAGAGATTTATTTGGGCTGGCGCTCACAGCGTTTGTCAGCATCATTTGTCCTTGTTAAATATTTAATAAAGACATTCTCCATAAGCGCTACAATATTACAAGAATATTATTAAAATAATATTCCGAGAATATAATATTTTTTAATGCTATAGGAATATTGTATTAATATTATATGTCCGCTTCGTATAATGTGCGTGATATATTATTTCAATACTCGTGGAATATTATGGAAATGTTTTTTACGAATATTACTTTGATTCAAAAATTAATGTAAATTATTATGCATAAAATATTCATATAATGCATAAAAAGGTGTAATATTCCTGATAATTTAAAATATTTTACTAAATAATATTGTTTCTCATATAATATTCATATAACATTGTCAGGAGTGGACATATAATAACCTCTTTTTATTAATATTAAATAATATTATAGCGCTTACAGGGATACATAAAAAATGTGCATATTTAGAATTCTTTTTCAATAATACAAATTTCTATTTTGGCATTTACTTTCTAATCTGCTTTCTTAAAAATATGTATAAGAATTTGCATAAGAAATATGTCTGATGTGTATTGATAACAAGGATGAAATGATCCCAGCAACCTAAGTTACAATTGTAAGACTGCTAGTTATAATTTTCCACTCAACGAGTGTGTTATATAACAGTTACATCGTTGAGTGGGAAATTATAACTAACAATTTTATAACTTGGTGTTTGCAGGGATATTTACAATGTTGTGAGCGCCAAAGTCTTGATAAATCGGTAGGCGAGTTGATTCGACGAGTCGTTGCGTAGATCCTTGTATGAGGAAGAAAAAGAAATCCGAAATCTGATCAACAGAGGGATTAATCAGCGAAAAGAGAGGAAAGAAGCGGAGGGGGGGGGGTGTTACTATCGGAGATAGAACGGGCGAATGATAAGAAAGAGATAAACGTTAAAGAGTGTATTTTTTCTTCCAATGCCAAAAAGATGCCATTTTGTTTTGTACGAAAAAACCAGCGAGAAAATCCAGAAAAAAAAGAGAGAGAGAGAGAGTACGAACGAACGTAACGAGTGAAGAAGGACGAGCGAAAGAAAGAGGTGCGAGAGTAACTTTTTTAAATAGTTCGTAGCATATATGCGTACGGATGTGTAACAATAAAAAAAAAACAAAAAAAAACAAAAAGCAAACAAAGCGAAACGAAGCAGACAGGTCGATGTATATGTCCCGCGAAATCTTACACGTATTTTAATCTTGTTATGATCGATGGCATCGGTCGGGGAAGAAAAACCGGCCGTATCGCTTCCTGAATCGCGTGGGATGCGAATTTAGCAACCATTCGTCAAGATCTTTAGGGCCGCTCGCGCACCAACGCCCGGTTGACCCGCGATGATCATGACCGATATCGCTAATAAACTTTCCTCCTTCGTGCGATCATCGTGGGATATCGCTCGGCGGGAAGAGAGCCGGAAGCGTTTTTAGGAGAGGAGCCACGCGGGACGGTGGTCTAGAATGCGCCGGAGAGATAATCGTTAAACCGGTTTTTGTCAGCGGGGCCGAATCTCCGCGGAGATCGTACGCTGTAAGGACGTAGCGTTTACGTATACACCGACCGTATATGTGTATATATATTTTTGGATAAAGCCATGAAGAAATTTTAAATCGAAATTCGGGCGGGGGGACGCGCGAGAACGTGATCATCTCTCGGCAGATTCGCAGCTTCTCGCATGATACTGGCGAGAACACGTTCTTCCCGAGAGCGAGAGTGAAAATGAGAGTGAGAATGAGAGAAAGAATGAAAGATTTATAGAGTAAAAGAGATAGTCGAGAGAGCTTTCGCGCACGTCGCCCTCCCCAAATGTATTTATGAATATTTATTTACGCGAAGAGTGGAAGAAAATTTAATATATTGACGATTAAAGAGGCGATCGTAAGTTATAAGTGTAAGTTTTCTAAGAGCCATAACTTGTAAAGCACTTTTGCGCGCGTCAGCCGCGGGCACAAGTTCTCGATACGGCGGAGGTAGAAGAACAGTGAAAGCAATGATATAAAAAGACTCATTTCACGGCAACAAAAGTAAAGAAAAAAAAAAAAGGGGAAAAATAAAGCGGGGCGTTTCAAGCTAATAATAAATTTCGTTCAGGATGCGCGGATGTGTCCGTCTTAAGATTGAGGTATGCTTAGAGGTACGGTAGTGAGTATATGATTACACATAAGTAATAAAATAAATGATTTTAGCTATCGATGACTATTATCAACGTAAGAATACATTTAGACAAAGATATGTGGTAAGACAGATGTAATTGTCCTTTGTGAATATACATAAGAGAGAAATGGAAAATACAAAAAACTTTTATGAATACAATCGCTCTCATTTTTATTCCTCCATGTAATAAATAACTGTAATAAATTGCAATATATCGTAGTATAATATTTGCATTTCAGATATGTCGTTTGATGCGCTGGCTGCAAAAATATCGCGCGCAGGCATATCGTAAAGTCGCAACAAGTAAATGTTCTTATAATCATTATATTTTTTTTATATATATATTTATAATCTTTTAGCGATAAATTCAGCTCTTCTTTGTATCGACAAACAACAGAGGCGACTGTTCCGGTTGCGGAACGTTCGCTTTCTCACCTTCTTTTTTCATTTCGAAAATTACATGTCTGATTGCCGGCATCCAAGTACGACAAACAGTTGCATGCTGCGTCATAAGGGTAATGTGAATTTTGTCGGCTTCCTTGATATCCTTCCTCAGCAGTGCTAAAAATATACAGCTAAATAGTATTCATAATATAAACATCCCAGTTGGCACACAGATTCAAAAAGAATTAAAAAAGAATTCAGACTTACGTCATCAATTTAGTGTTCATTTTGGAATGCAGAAAGAATTCTTTTTTAGAAAAGAGTTCTTTTTGCATTTGAAAATGAATTTTGAATGATGACATAAGTCTGAATTCTTTTTGAATTCTCTGTGCCGACTGGGATATGAATACAAGGACTCTATCACATAAATAAAGAAACGCTAACTATGGTCAAAACTGGATTTTGATATAGGAAGCATACTATTATTTTATGTATAAATCTTAAGAGAATCCTAAATACTAATCGCATTACAGAATACATTCATTTTTGAATTGGTTTGACAGATCAGAAAATCCTTTTGTAGAGTAAAAGTACGCACCAAAAAAAAAACTGGATAGATTTTACGAGAAAATCGAAAGAAAGAAGAAATCTGAGAGTGACCATGCCCACGATTCAGCTGATATGATTTTTCGAGACGCCGGGGATCTCTGCAACGCGGACATACATTACGATTCCAATGTATGTACAGGTTAGACTCGGAAAGCACGTCATCCGCGACTGTTGGTACACCTGATGGTAGCTGGTAGCGCCAAGAACGCATACACAAACTTCAAATTTTTCCCATGTAGGTTAAACGGCTTTCGCGCGATTTATTGAGTCGTCTTGTCGCAATTTATGCGAGCGCAATCGGGACGAGGCGCGAATACCAAATTGTAGGAACGAATGAACAATAGATATGATGAGTAGAAATTGACTCACCGTTCGCCGCTGGTCGCTCCGTCCAGCTCTGTCTCGGCCGCAGCTCTCGAACGTTCGATTCCGTCAAAGATCCTCCTCACGACGTGCGTCTTGATTCACAGTTGGCACGAACGCGCGATACTTCACTTTCGACAGTCCCAGTACTCGCGCCCGTCGAAAACTCGAGATACGAGACGACGGAGATGCGAAATACGATTAAACGCGACGCGACTTCGCACCGTGCATCGTATTCGACAGACACGACGGATGTTGGCACGTGCCACGAACGCCCGGTACTTCATTTTCGACACTCCACGGCATTCTCGAAAGACTCACTCGCATCAAACACTCGTACGGGACGACGAGAATGCGAGTTGAAATTGGTTGAAATGCGTCGCAACGCGCCACGAGCTTCTGCCGTCCCTAACCGACCGACTGCCGCTAGTGCCGCTACTGCGTAGCGGCGGCGGTAGCGGCGCGCAGGCGCTAGTCACGTGAGTCATACGTCACGCCGCTACGCTGGCTACGCAGTGCTACGCAGTAACAGCAGTCGGTCGGTTAGAGAGCACGGCGTAAGGTCACAGCGCGTCGCGGCGCATTTCAACTCGCATCCTCGTCGTCTCGTACGAGCGTTTGATACGAGCGAGTGTTTTGAGAACGCCGGGTTCGTGCGAACATCCGTCGTATCGAATACGATGCATGGCGCGAGGAAGTCGCGTCGCGTTCAATCGTGTTTCGCATCTTCTCCGTTGCGTCGTATGTATCCCGAATTACAGACGCGTGTGAGTACCAGGAGGAGTTCCGAGAGAGCCGAAAACAAAGGGTCGCGCGTTCGTGCCAAATGCGAATCAAGACGAATCGTCGTGAGGAGGATCTTGGATCTCGAATGTTCGAGAAGTGCGGCCGAGATGGAGAGCTGGACGGAGCGACCAGCGGCAAAAGGTGAGTCAATTTGTACTCGTATTTACTGTTTATTCGTCCCTACAATTCGATATTTGCGCCTCGTTCTGATTACGTTCGCGTAAATTAGCATCGGTACAGTGCGATGAATCAGTCAATCGCGCGAAAGCGATTAGGACAGAAACGATTTAAAGTTTCTGTACGCGCGCTCGGAGCTCCTCTCGCCAGGTGTACCAACAGTCGCGGGCGACATGCTTTCCGAGATCTAACCTATACAGGCATCGTAATATATGTCCACGTTGTAGAGAGCGGCCGTCTCGAAAAATCCTATCAGCTAAAATCTAAATCTTGGGCATGGCCGTTCTTGGGCTTCTTCTTTTCCTTCTTTTAATTTTCTCATAAAATCTATCCTATCTAAATTTTTTTTTAATGCGTACTTTTATTCTATAAAAGAATTTTGTCATCTGTCAAACAAATTCGAAAATTAATTTATTCTGTAATGCAATCGATATTTAGGATCCTCTTGAGTATATATTTTTCAAGTTTTTTTTAGAAACTGCATGCTATACAACAGTTAATCTCGAAATGCAATCATAAACTGAAACTAAAAATAATATTGTAAATTAAATTGCTCGTCAATTTAATAATGATGTTACAATCATCTTAAAATTAAAAATAAAATATTACTCTAACTAAAGTGTGAATCTGGATCTTTCTCATTTCATGTCACATCAATTCTACCAGACATATTTTTCATAATCAATTATTTACAGTGTTTTAAGGTGCTTTTTAATCAATTTAATTTGTGATATTATTTCCAACCGTGTTTCGAAACCAACTTTATTTATAAAAATTGAAAATGTAATTAAAATCAAATACAAATAATATTAAGCTGAAGCACCAAGAACAAGCCTCGACCATAGCTGACTACACACTTCTTTACTTATTTGTGTGATCATGCTTAAGTGGTTTAAATTATGAAGGATTTTATGTTACCTTTTGATATATCCAACATATTTCTCTGCACTGAGTCATTCAGTTTGTTTTCCAGCCAATTAGATTTCATGATCTCTAACCGTCTTTGTATCTCCTTCATCTTGTTCTCTTCCATCTTCTGTTCCATCATCACCGATTCTAAATTGGCCAAGATTTCCATCAAAGCTTGATCTTTATCAAAATTGTCGTCCACCGTGTTCGCACAGCCTTTATCAGTAGGAGCCAGAAGAGGCTTATGAGGAGCCGTGGTTATTGTAGGAGCTGTGGTAGACTGTAGAACAGGAGGCATATTCGACAAAGGTGGCAAACTAGCGACCTTCCCTGGAGAAGAGGTTTGCGAGGACAGCGGGAATGCCACTCGCTTGTTCAGGAGTCTCTTGGTAGACGTCCCGGATGAATTATGCTGCAAGGATAGCGCCCATTCCGGCGGATCGTTCCATCCGGGATCTTGAGTGGATGGCAACAACTTTTGGCTGGAAACCACGTTGCTCGGCGATGACGAGGTGGAGATCTCATCCATTTTTCTTTGTGTGTGTTTTACTTTTCGTAGTTGGAAAGCAAGTGTCTTCAATCCTTCTGTGTTGTATAACGCTTATCCCATTTCCACGCTTATAGGTTAAATTCTACATCTGGCAAAGGTAAACACGTCAATCGGTAACCTCTTCAGAGAAATATTTCGGATATATCAACTTCATTTGTAATACGTACATGCGGAAGAACATTGTGCGAAATAGACAAATTTCTCGATGTCGACCGCTTCAAAATTCTTTTCTCGTTTCACCTGTTAATGGGTGTCAAGATTCATCATCTCTAGGACTCCAGCTCCAGCGGCGATTACTGCACATGACTCTCCTTCAATGAATGCTGGTCTCACTTTAAACAATACGATGGATCGTGTTAGTATTAACAAGTTAAAGCACGCATATGCAGAAATTATGTGATACTTGTTTGTATCGCTCTTTTACTTCACAATCCTGCTTCTAGCACGGAAGTGAACCACAAATCCATTAGTTACCTGTTTCATTTGGCTACGTAGTTCAGCATCCACGTTTTATAGAGGCGCTGCTAGTTATGAAGAAAGTAAAGTCACAGTTGAATCTTGAATCGCGGCAGTGATCGTTCTCCCCAGTTCTCTCTCTGCTTATTTAAAAAAAAAAACTGTATCCGGAATCATTCCTGGTATGAAAATAGGAAGAAAAGTTCTCTCTATCTCGCACCTATACAGTTCAATCATAATAACTAATTGTTTAAATGACGAAATTAAACACTGTGTCAACGAGCCCTGGTCTTCCTTACGTCAGGTTTGCTGGGAACATTTACGCGTGAAATATAAATTATAACTTAGATTACGTGTACACAATGTAAACTATGTTTTGCATGCCATCTAAACAGTAATCTAATGATCATAGAAGATTTTGATGTTATTAAAAATACTAAAAATTATATTTTATTTCTTAATTTTCAATATTACACTGAATGAAAAAATAGCTTGACAAAAAAATTTTTTACTTGATGGGTTCTAATAGCTTATTTACTTGCAGTTAAGACTGCAGTAAAAATTTTTTAATTGAAATAACTGTGTAAGTAAAATGAAGACACAAATTATTTTTAATCAAATAATTTCTTTCGCAGTCTTAGAAAATATTTATTGTTAGATTATTTTCATATTCAAGATAATTGGATTTTTTAAATCTAAGAAAACAATTTAATCAAGTTTGATAATATTATTAGTTTGTCAAATCATTGTTTAAATATAAAAAAATGTAAGAATTATATATAATATACTTAAAATAATATCTCTATTTACTTAACAGAACAAATAAATGTTTGTGTCATAATACAAGAAAAATGTACGTTTTTTATTTAAAAAAAATTGTCTCTCAGTATGCACCGAGAAAAAAAGTTGTTAAGCACATTTTCAACTTGATTAAATTTCTTCAGCTCATCTGTTTATACGTTTAACTTAAATATATAAAATACTCTTGAACTTCAGTTTTATGCTTTTGTGTTTTGAACTTAAATATTATAAATACTTGAACTGAAGAAATTTAATCAAGTTGAACATATTAGTCAAGTTTTCAACTTTTATCTCGGTCTATATATTTTTATTTTATTAATACTAAAGTTAGATATATTAATATTAATCATCTTAATATTAATAACTTAATTACTTTCTTCTATTGTGTCATCTAATTTATAATAATTTTCATTACTTGTATTATCTACACGAAAAATATTCGTGTAAACATAACGTAAACAATATCTAAATAATCCATGTAATTATAATCTTGATAATTTATGGCATAACTCCAGTTTTCATAGTTTACGTTATATACACGTAATGTACATCATTTATTATATTTTACGTGTAAATGCTCAATCCTGAATATCTTTAGTACGGACGAATGACACGTTCGCGTTCGTGATAACGCCCGTGCAACATGATAATTTTTTGAAAATGTATCTGATCCAGTGTTTATTACGGATCGCTGTTATTTGGTAATACTTCGCAATTATTATAAATTAAAAAATCCCTCGGCCATGGACGTGTAGAATACTAGCGACTTTCGCAACTTATTTCGTAACTTTGGCCAATTATGTTCTTTTGTTCTAGAAAAATGATATTTTATTGCGTGCAATCAGTTTTTTTCACCAATAAAGAGTCTTTATTGCCGGTATACATAGTCGATGTTATATTTAAGATTGTCTTAAGCATTATCTTAAGATACCATTAACCAATCAGAAAGTTGAATTAGTATCTTAAGATATTACTTAAGACGATCTTGAAATTAGAATCGACTATGAATACTGGCTTATGTCAATATGGAAAATGTTTGCAAAATTTCTGACTGTCCTAATGAAAATTTTTCGTTAATTTTTTAGAACTTTTATGTAAATTTCAGACTTTTTCAGAGTTTTTGCATAAATTTATAGATTTTTAGAATATTTCTTAGATTTTTTTATACGAATTAGAACATTTTTCAGAACTGTTCAGAAATTTTTTAATTTCCAGAATTATTCATGTGTAAAATATTCCAAGATTTTTCTGAGTTTTCTCATTTTATAATTTTTAATAAAATCTTATAAAAACTAAAAAAGTTTAAAGTATTTTTTTAGAAATTGTAAGATGAAAACATCTTAGAATATTTCAGAACTCACATATATGAAAAATTCTAAAAAAAGAGAAGACTTTTGCAATATTTTTGGAAAGTGTTCCAATTCAGACAAGAATTCTGAGAAAAATTTTCACTAGAATGATTTTGTAGCTGTCCGATTTCGCTAATATACATCGAAAAGTGCATATAAAAAAAATCAATACAGTAAAGAATCATAGTAACTTTATTTTCTTGTTTTTTTCTAGGCAACATGCATATTCAATAGACATCTTTTTTCACACTAAGACGACATAAAAATAACTCTTTTACGATGTTTTTTTAAATATACATATTATCCGGGTCACGTCTATAAGTAAGAAAGAATCCTATATCTCTTTCATCCATCAATGATCAAAATGATTTGCAAAACTCATGGCTGAGTCCTTCGGAACTTTCAACAATAAAATATATCGGAAAGATGTAAATAACATATTCAGAGAAATTCGAAGAACAATTATTTATATTTTAATTTATTTTTATTTTTTTCTCCAAGCAGCACGCACAAATGACGTCTTTAAATGACGTCTTTTTCGCGCGTATATGTTAAAAAATATGATTTACGATATTTTTTTAAACACGTGTCGTCGGGGTCACATTTAAAACTGAAAATCCTTATAGGTTTCCACGTTTATTTATGTGCGTAGTTAATAATCGACACTGGAGATCATTTGTGAAACTTATGGCTGTGGAGTCCTTCGGGGTTTGTGCATTATTCGTTCAATGTTGCACAAAAAAAGAAACTCTAAAGAAAAAAGAGAAAGAGAAATAAAATACACGCGTATGCATACTCGATTACTGGAGCAGTTTCTTTTTTCGTCTTATAAATTAATTGTCCTCGTTTTTTCGAAAGTCGAATAAAGCTGCCCGATTTGGTTCGAATTATTTGCATAAATAGAACTGCTCGTCGCGAAAACGAGCTCGGGCTCGTATAAGACGATGCGAGATCGTTCGGGGTCGCAATTAATTATTCATGATGCGTCGCACAATAGATCCAAGTCGAGGCATCGGAAAAAGAGCCATTTAGTAATCGTATCGCGCTGCATTTTACTCGTGTAAACCCACGACGTCGGTCAATATATCTCGGTTTACTTCTCGCTAAAGTTCTCTGATATAATCGCGCTTGTATACATGCGAAGCTAAAATTTTATGTTTATTTGTATCAATGTAGATTAACTTTAATCCCGGATTAATTTTACCCTTTGTTTTTTTTTTCTCTTTTAGTTCTAAGAATTAGAAAGAGATAAAGAACGAATTAAATTGAGATTAGAGTTAATCCACATTGGTAGAAACGTAAAACGCTAAAGGATTGATGAATCAACCTGTTAACGTTTCTTGAAGAGCATAAATTGAAAGAATTCGCGACGTCATTCTTTCCGGTCGTATCCCAGTGTAACGTAGCGCATTTTCCTTGTGCAACAGAAGCTGCTTTCGGGCGACGAGAGCGATCCGTGTTTTCGAAAGGATAAATGTCCACACTCGAACCGAAGACGCCTCAGTCAGAATCGTCGAACATGGTGAGTTTCCTGATGCGAACATCGGTCGCGCAGTTCGACGTGACGTACGCGATTGTTTATAACGCGAGCCTATCCGTTGTGTGCTAACACGCGATCCGCCGATGAGCTTCAACGATCGAAATGTCGCGGAAACATCCGCTGCTACGGTGAGTGATGCACACGTGGCTTATCAAACTCCGTTTCGATCGTATAACGGTATCAAACGGTGCCAAATGTTTTCGAACGATCAGCCGGCGTTTAAACGCGCGCGAGTTACACTGATTGTGAGAAAAAAGTGCTTGGTATTTGTGACTGTAACTGCGTGGTATAAAATAATTACGACGATTAGGCGCTTTACTTGTGCAGCTATTACTTTTGTAATATTAGTCCCAGACAGCACACAATATTTATACGAGATTTACAAAAAAATTTATAATAATTATTTGATTATTTTATAGAGACGTTTACGAAAATATTTTATAACCGCTTTTATAATCTTAGATTGAACAGAACATAAAGATTTATCATAAATATCACACAAGAATATTTATAAAATGTGTATAAGATAATACTATAAATATTAATCATTTACTTACAATAAATGTTACGTAAAATATAGTATGTAGTCTACGTTTTAAAAATACTTTGAATAAAAATTTTTGATTCTTTTGTTTTGTGTATATAAAAGGTTTATATAATACTTAAAAAAATGAATAGTAAAAAAATATCTATAAATATTCATGATAAATATTGCGTGCTGCCTGGGAAAATAATAATAACCTTGTTCTATCAACTATGAAAACATTTTATCGCACATTATGATCCTTTCAAGTATTGATATAGTAAAATATCAAGACATTGATAATAAAAATCAAATAAACATTTCTATCCAGGTAGGAAGCTGACATTAATTGTCATCATTTTGACGTCAGCGTCGTCAAAGACAGCAAATAACGCCAGCTTGCTATCTGCGTATTATATGTATTAGTAAATACAATCACAATTATAGTACAATCATTTAAAATACAATTATGTAGAATAGAATACAATTCTTTTACGAATGCAACTTAATTTATTTTAACAGTAATATCTCAATATATTTTGCTATATTATTTGAAATTATAATGTAACGTACATATAGTAAAATATTTTTATAGTTGGTAGAACTGTAAATATAAAGTTATTATTATTATTATATGCAACATTCGCTTCTTTACTATTTTTACAATAACTGGAAACTATAATTTGCTGCATGATTAAAAAAACTACAAATATACATTTAACATTGAAAATGACTATGAATTATAGTTAAATTATGGTAATTATAATTAAATTATGGTAATTCTATAGCCATTTTGTACTCCCGGCGTACTTTTGCAGCCGAAATCCGATATTCATTCACATACGACAACGGCAGTTTTTTTATCGGACGAATTAAAATTCGAACGGTAAGATTGATTTCCGGTATCACGCGCGGGCCACAGTACGAACGTGATTAATATACCAAAATGAAATGACGTGCTTCGTAGAAGAGGAGACTATTCGTTATTCGTATAAATAACTGTTTATTGAGAAATATTTCATAAAATCTGAAAGGTATTGACGTCACAAAATTTCCAAATCACGCGATTTCTAGCTGCAACAACAATAATAATTTAATTGAATGAATATTGCAAGCCTCCTGAGTTAATAAGATTCTTGGAGTGTCAACAGAAATTTACATTACAAATGATAAAGCGACGATTGTCACGAAGCCAAGAAAATCGAGTCATAGCGAGAAATATCAGAAGAACGAATTATAGAAAATGAGATAAAGTTATAAGTAGCACAATCAACAGTATGGGAAGACTCCGCGTATGGATGATCGATATAATTCTTTTAAATTTCTGAGAAGTCCTTCAGAGAAATTTACCGCGTTTATTTCGAACCTTCCCCTATTTTCGTACTCCATTATGCTTCAGTATTGCGCACTCTGAAATTATTTCACGAATGGTAATAATAAGGGACAACGAGATCGTCGCGTTTCAGTCGCGACGATTATCTTGTTCACCGCCAAGCACTCCGCGATATGAATATACTAGTACATATTTGTACAGCTATAGCTGTGGTAATCAATGATTATTCATTATTTTTTAGTGATTCCGATTAAAAAGGAGATACTCTCACTGACCGAATCAGTGTATTGTCACTGAAAAACAGTGCATACATCACTGAATAAAACAGTTCTAAGTATATTGCTGAAAACAGATTGTTCACCGTCTTTTATTGAATAATACACTGATTTCAATTTAGAGAGTAGGGTGCATGCTACTTAGCGCAACAATTTTTAGAGTTATTACCTTCTTGTTTATCAAATATTAAAGAAGGACATAGACTCGCGACTGGTGTTAATAGGCGAATAAGTGGAGCACGCCTATAGTTAACCTTTGATATTATATAATCGACCAACGTGGAATGTACAACAAGCTTAATTATATGTTATAACGAAAGTAACAAGTTGTATGATAACTTGTCCTTTATGCGAGACGTGGACTTCGCCTTATGCAAAAGTACGACGCTTTAACACCAGTCCGAGATTTCTGACGTACGACGAATGACAAATAAGTAACTTGAGTTTTACGTCGGCGCGAGGTCACAAGGAAGTTGAAGGAAATTCCGCGGGCACTAGAAGCATCGTTACGGCACCTTGAGCAAATCTCTCTTAAATCAAAAGCCCATTCTAAGGCATGGGAAATTGTTACACATCGGTATCCTTGTGTATCCAGTACAATATGCGAAGCCGGTATATACGTAACTCGCATTCTCGATAAGGAAGTGAAATGACTCGCAATAGAGACTCGCAGATCCCGATTTTCCGCTTTCCATGTCGTTAACGAATGGTAAAGCACGCGGATACGCGTCGTGCGTGCGTCTTTGAAGAAAAAAATAGCGGAATAGTATTATGTAATTTATGCCTAAGGAAATCCCCCCCTCCCCCTAAAAAAACCGTTATAATGAAGAATAAATACTTAAAAAAAAAACGTTTGCAAAACTTTTTTGCTGATTAGGCCTCTTCGAGGAAGCACATCATTAATTTTAAATTAAATGCATAATTAATTATGTAGAGACCAGATGTTAGTGACAGGTGATTGGCTTGCATAGGGAACGTGACATTTAGAATATTCAATTTAAATCGTTTTGCAATCACCAGAATTTAAAATCTTTTTTCGAATATTTCGAGAACTTGCGTCAGATGCGATTTATATAAAGTGAATTATTAGTATTGCGCTACGCATATAAATTTTGATTTACTACAATGTAACGGTTTTTTACGAATTATAACATAGCGATTTTTTTACGAACTCAATATATATTTATAATATTTATACATAATGATATAAATATTTATAATAATTAATTATTACAATAAACAATTTTTTAATTTTATAATTATAATTATGAATTAATTATGCAGTTATTATATTTATATTAATTAAACAATCAAACAATTATTAAATTAACAAATTCACAATTGGAAACGCGAAAAACAGGCTTTAAATTAGATAACACATTGAATTTAAAATAGGAGACATGAAACTTAAATGCTCGTGAAACGATTGAACGTATCAGCGTAAGCTAGGTAACTACTATTATTTCAAAAAATAATTTCTTCTACATTTACGATCCATTCTATTGAACAGGACTTTCGGTAGTAAATTTTCGAACAAAATTATTAAGTGCAATTTGCATATATACTAGATATTAATATGTGTGTATCTTCAATGAGCTGAAATCAATTTGTATGATGATATTTTTAACCTTATAACGTTTTTTTGCACTTATATAAGTTATTAATGTAGGTGCGTGTTTACTAAAACCCGAGAAAACAGAGAATTTGTTTTTATCTTTGAAAAGTGGATTTTCATGGGATTTAATTGGTATTCATAAATGTTTTTCATTTCTTTATAATATGCAATCGATTAGTAATAAATATGGCATACACATCCACGCACATTCTTCTCTCTTGCGACTAGAAAATTAAAAAAAAATTATTAACAATTGAAGACAACGTACATCGTTCTAAATTGATGTTGTACATTTAATTGTACATTCGAATTTTGTACTTTTGGTTTGTTAGTTGGATACGCATATTGTGAACAGAACGTTAGATGCTGTATTTAATTCACATTATTTCTTTTTAATAAATACTTTATTTCAAAATTTTATATTTTTAATATTGAACTATTCAAATGACTTTTCTTTGTAATTGTATAGTACGAAAGAATATTAATATCTATTTCCACTAATGTAGATCAACTTTGATCTCAGTTTATTTACTTTTTTTTTTCTAATTTTAAGAATTAGAAGAATTCTTAGAATTAGAAAAAGATAAAGAGTAAATTAAACTGATTGCGAGATCAAAGATTGACCTAACATTGATGGAAATGGACACAAGAGGTAAATAAAATAAATTTATTTTAAAACTACATTAAAAAATTCTCTATTCTTATGTCGAACTGTGAATAAAATCCCTGAAAAATTCGAAAGTCCTCAGGCAATTCTTTCATTCTAAAATTTGAGTAATCCTAGATATTAATCGCGTTTTTTTTTTTCTAGAGTGAAGTAGCGCTGGACATGCCGGTGGATGCCATGGAAGGCTCCGATACCTGTCGCATCGATATGCAAACTGCAGTTTTGGCCGTCAATGAACAAGGTAAGCAATTCGAAAGTAGGTTAACAACTAAGAAAAAAAAACTTATTAAATTGCAAATAAATGTTATAATGTTAACAATAATCCGTTATGTCAGGTTGACGAAATTAAAACACGAGATCAGAAGGCTTGTGTCAGTTATAGCGGTTCTTGATACAGAATAATAATTTTTTAATATTTAATTTTTACAATTTTCAACTCAAACTGCGCGCCGCATATTCGTCGAACTTGAAACACAGTCTTGAAGCCGGACAAGTAATATTAATGCTATAAGAAGCATATATAATAATCCCTCTCCCCGGAAAAACTGTAAAATTATTTTATTGCTAAAAAAATGATACCTTAGCCAGGGTTCGAACCTGGATCTCCCGAATTCCGTGTGGGCGTTCTACCACTTTGACCGAGGTATGTATTTGGTGATCGAAGTGATAGGACGCCCACATGGAATTCAGGAGATCCAGGTTCCTGAAACTCTCTGTTGGAAACTGTGTTTTAAAAGCTGTGAGAAAGAAAGATGTGGTATCCTGTTCTTGGAAAAAATTGATTGGTTATTCACAGGGTTGGATAGTACCTAGTTAAAAGTTAAATAAAAAATAGAATTAATAAGGTTCATAATTTTTTACTTAACTTAGCTATTTTTAAATTAATTAATTTTAACTTTAATTAGCTATTTGTAAAATAAATTTAATTTATTAACTTTTTCCCTTAAATTAAAAAAAACCCAAAAATTTATTATTGACCAGTTTTTCAACAAATTTTTCTCTCCCTCTCTCTTTATCTGTTAAAATTTGTTTCTATTATTGCAAATTAGTACACATTAATACGCAAGTTGCGTATCTGAGTATAGCCTTGCGAACCACATCAAAACTTAAATTTAATTAATTTGCGCATGCACTTTCGATAAATAAATGCAGAAATGTATTGATCCAGAGGCAGACGATTTATTTACCCTCTCGAACTTAACGAACTAATCTGAGATTGTCACGCTCCCCTCCATTTGATGTTACTAATAATTAAGTTCTGTCTGCCGATCGAGTTTTTCTCTAACTGCAAGGCCAACTAAACGCTTAGAAATTCTTGAAACTGTATCCTTTGCTGCTTATGGACAGCTTAATAGTGGACAAGGGGCAAACGTAACAATATAATGACAGGGAATTCTGAGCTACGTGGTAAGAATACAATTGCGGGATGAGTCTGTTTTGCTCGCAGCTATAAAAAAAAGTCATTATTGTTATTTTCCGATCGGTGAAAAATCGCTGAATAATCCATAATACATCTAACGTGCTGAGATAACGTTTTCTAAGGTCGAGTTAACTCGCGCGATTTAAACTGCATACCGGCGCCTATCGCGGACTTCAGATTCGATCTTGACGACTTTTAAACGGCGAGATTTCAAAGTGCTCAAGGCTCATTAAGGGGCTTTAAGGGCATGGCCCCGACCTGACAAACTGGTTTAAAATTCCGTATTCGATCCCCCCCTCCCTTACCCACCTCGAATGGCCTTTCGCATGGTCGCGAGTCGCTTCATACCAGATTAAAGATCCAGTCTTGAGTCCGACATCCTCGAAGGAACAACTCGCGACTTGGGGCACAGGACAACGCGACGCGATCGGCTCTCGCAAATTCATTAGCAAAGATCTACTTTTCTCTTCACGGTCGTGAATCGCTTCGGGGGAGATACTACTCGAGGCTAACGTGAGCTCGCGATCAGGAAAGTGTTCGGAGGATTAGCCTTCTGTAAGAAATGCCGTGCAATGAAATGGATACGGTCAAAGGGGATTGCGTGAAGATACACGTGCAGCCGACGCAGAATTCGCATTACAATATAAATGGTAAGTTTCTTTCTTCGCGCCTCGGAGCGATCGTTTCCACATGTACATATGCGCGGCAGATTTTCAATGTTATCATGGCCCTACCTTCCTGCATGCAAATCAGAATACGTGCCTAAGAATAAATATTCGAGAATAAATAGATAAAGAATAAATAAATATTAAAATAACATCGTATGACTGTTGATTAGTTGTACACAGAGTTGAATAGTAATTAGTTAAAAAGTTAACAGTTAAATAAAAAGATAAAATTAAAAGTTAATTACTTTTAACTTAACTTAGTTGCTTTATAATAATTAATTTTAACTTTAACGGTTTATTTTTAATGCACCAGGAAAAAGTTAATAAACTTTAACTTATTAACTTTTTCCTTAGGTTTAACATTTAAAAGAAATATAAAAGAAATAATTTTCATATAAAAAAAAATTGTAAAGAAAAAAGAACGTTCCCATAAAGAAGACACTATTTTATTGTTATTTCATATAAATTTAATTTACAAATAAAATCAATTAAATTTATTTGATGATTCATATTTGTGATTGTTAGTTTATTTAGAGTAATCTAACTTTTAAAAATTACGACATTCTGATTTAATATAAATAATGATTTTCAAATTTAACTTTTAATTTGACTTGCGTTAACTTAATCTTAATGCAACTTATAATTAACCGAGAATGAGTTAGTTTTTTGTTCATGTAATTCTTAACGTAACTAAATTTATTTTATAAACTATTAATTTTAACATAATTTAATTGAAAAAAATATATTAACTTATTCAACCCTGATTATTCATCATCTGATAATTAATTTTTTATAATAATGCGTAAACGCGTAAGTAATAATTATACACAGGTTTATACAGGGTGCTTGGCAACAGGTTTAGAGAAAATTTGAAGAGTGATTCTAAAATTTAAAATACAAAATTCAAAATTTGATAAAAACTTTGATTTTTAGGTATAAATATTTAACTATTCATGTATAAAATACTTAACGAATATTTCAATATTTATAATTAAAAAACGAAATTTCAATCACAGTTTTATTATTTTTGACTTTATTTTATTTTATTTCATTCAGAATATCCTTTTAAATCTTCTTTTTTTTTTTCATCTGCTGCCAAATAGTATATTTATTACAATACCTTATATACAATAATATATATTATTGACGCACGCTTCATATTTAAAAATTCACGTTACGTATTTCATCATAATTAAATATTTAGTAGTTATTTGTTATAATTACTTGATAATGTCCTGTAATCATAAATTATAATAAAGAGCAATAATAATTTATATGATATAATATATACATTATTATTATTATAAAAAATTTGTAAGCCAACTTTAATTTAATTAAGAAACTATTGACTTATTCAAATCTGCATTTTATTATTCTTAGAATGATCGACAGCAATGTTGTGAATATTTAGACACGAAGCATACGTCTCAAATCTATTCCAGTATGCAAATTTAGGCATTAAAACATTTACGACTCCGCGTTTATTATCTGTAGTTTAACCATTAACCTTACATATAGCTTCGGAGGTATTTGACTAATGCTTAGTACAAAAATAAAATAAGAACAAAACAAATAAACCAAACAAATAAATTTGAGACATTGTAATAAAATGTGTATTTTTATGTGTATTACTTCCTATCACGGTTGGATGGTAACTATTTAAAAGTTAAATAATAAAGTTAAAAGATTAATAACTTGTGACTTAATTTACTTAATTTTAAATAAGTTAATTTTTAACTACAACTAGTTATTTTTAAAACACATGAACTTTAACTTATTAATTTTCTTATTAGCTTTAACCTTTTTCTTAAAAATTTATCTATGTAAAAGAAATTCTAAAAAATACATTTTTACATGAAAAACAATATTTCTTAGTTACTTGGTATAAACTTAATTTACAAATAAAATATAAAATTTATTTGATGAACTATATTGTAATTCTTTTATAATCTAATTTAAAAATTTATATTTTTGTAATTTAATATAAATAATGCTTTTCAAACTTGACTTTTAACTTAATGTAATCTTAATGCAACTTTTAACTAAGTTTTTTGTTCTTACAACTTTCGACGTAACTAAATTAATTTTGTAAGCCTTTAACTTTAATTTAATTGAGAAACTATATTGACTTATTTAGCTCTGCATTTTATTATTTCAATAAGAACATCAGCTTTTTTAGAAATTTTGCAGTGGATGATATTAAAACTTAGAAATAATTATTCTTCGCAATTGTTATCAAGTGCTCCATTAAGTGCTGTAATACCGCAAATTTCCAATTATTTAACGCTGAATTATTTAAAAAATGAATGAATTTTGTCTCGGTTACTTTTTATACACGTTCTCGGTAAAAGCTCTTTAAAATTATTTTCTCCCAATAGTAAATTAAAAAATATATATATGTATAAATACCGGTTAGATACAAAAAAAAAGTAAGATGTGCGTTCTTAACGTGTTTTGCGATAAGAAAAAAAGAACTTATTACAAATTGCAAAAGCGAACGGGACTTCCGGGAGAAAGTAACGTATAATGCCCGTGGAACACTCCACGGGGAAATGCGAAAACAACTATTTCCCTAATCATTCCTACGAATCGGCCCCTCAATTTCCACCCTTCACTTTCGCCCGCTTGATTCCCGCAGGCCTATTCTGTAACTCTTAACAACAGTGTTGGTATACGTTATAATTGCGCAGTTTTTTTTTTATCATATATAAGATAATTTATAAGTAAAATTTGAAAAATTTAAGGGAATATTCCATAGCTTATTTTATGAAAGAAAAGATCTTGTGAACATATGTAATAAAGTGTTTTATTTTCAAAGTATAGAGTTGAGAAAAGAAGCATATGAAAATTTGCATATGCATTTTCTCAAAAATTTAGAGATATTTTAGTCAAATTTGATGTGCTTACATGTGTGCTATTAAAATATCTCTAAGTGTTCTCTAGATTTTTGAAATTTTTATATTTCTTTTCTTAATTTGAGCACTCTCTGTTTTAAAAACAAAGTACCTTAGAGTACAGTATTTACTGGATCTTTTCTCTATAAAGCATAAGAAATATTCTCTTTTATTTTTTATCTTAGGAATCACTCTGTATATAATATTTGCGCAACGACTGTGTAAAGACAGTGTAAAGTTAAAAAATTTATTAATTAAAAATTAACCTAAATTAAATTAATTAACTTGTAGCTTCAACTAATAATTTTTAAAACACAAACTTTAATTTATTAATTTTTTTCAAAGTCAAAAATTCATTTATGTAAAAGAGAAAAATATAAAAGAAAAAATTTCTGCGCCAAAACAATAACAAATATTCTTTTGTTATTTTACATAAATTTAATTTACAAATAAAATATTTTTGTTTAATGATATTATTATTATTATTTTTTGTTAGTAATCTAACGCATTTGAAATTTCAAATTTAATATGAAAGTAAAATGTTTTTGAAAATTATATAACTTTTAATTTAACTTAATTTAATCTTATCATAACTTTTAATTAGTTTTTTGTTCGTGTAACATTTAACGCAACTGAATTAATTATATAGGCCATTAATTTAGCTAAACAATTTACTAACTTACCCAACTCTGAACAGTACTGCCATTAAAAGTTACAGCATCCTGCTGTCACAAGCCTATTCTGTAACTTTTAAAGACGGTTTCGTTATAATAACATCGTCGCATACTTATACATTATATCCATGCAACAACGTTCTAAAAATAACGAGACTGTCGTTTAAAGTTAAGACAGAGTAGGATTGAAAGAACAGAAACGTACGAGTGCGCGCGCGCGTGCGCGGATCTTGTCATGTGGCGTCCTCTGACGGTGCGCCTTCGAACGACACGTAGTTTACCCGTCGATAACACGAGCGCGTCGAATTGGCTCCGAAATCTCGAAATAGCGACGCAACACACATAGCCTTTTTCCTAGGGCGGAAACGTGGAAATTTTTACCATTGTGAGACTAGTGGAGAAAGTGGCGTTCACCTTTCACGTTTCCGCCCGTCATAAAGCAAAAGTTACGTGATCGTATCGCTCTGGGTATTGCTCTTTCTCCCTCCCAACAGCGTTCAACGGTCGTCCAAGATTGTATCATATTTCCCCGCCACGGCGCTTTCTCGCTGCGCACTCGGCGCCGCGGGTCTGCCTTTCTCCCTCCAGTTGCACCCCACGTTTCAGAGCATAGTGAGATAACCGAAAAGACACGTCCACACTTTGATCTCTTACGTCACGCTTTGTTGAGGCTTAGTATGTAACGCGCCGATCCAGCACACACGTCAGTGCGCTCCGAAGTCTCTTGCCGCAGCCACTTGTTTCTCCGTAGTCGTCGTCGTCTTTGATCTGACGTCCAACCCCGTCGAACCTCGAACTACGTTTCTACCGGAGTGTCCACGAGCGTGACCATGGCTAAAAGTAAGATCTACAATCGATCATCTAGAATCGATCATTCGCGTGAATCGACGACATTCATGCGTTACGTCCGGCTCTCTCTCTCTCTCTCTCTCTCTCTAATCTCTCCGTTTAAAAGGTCGGCCGACCCTACTGTCAATGGTCGTTGACCCGACTGACAGTCGCAAAATAGCGCTGTTTCACGCCGCTTTAAGATACATTATACTCACAGAGCATATACAATGATTATAATACGACGAGATAATTCGACGCTGCAAATTATCTCGGACAAAACAACGTGTTGTCCAAAATCGGGACGTGATTGGAACGCATTATCCTCAAGAGACGTCTTATGCCCATTTCCACCAATGTAGATTAACTTTGATCTCAGTTCAACTTGCTCCTTATCTTTTTCCAATTCTTAGAACTAAAGAAAGATAAAGAGTAAGTTAAACTGAGATCAAAGTTAATCGGCGTTGGTGGAAATAGGCATTATTAATGATTTTTAGAAGGGTGTGTCACGATTCCGGACACGTTTAGTCATGGTTTCGTCATCTCTGGGTGTAGTTTTCACGCTCGAGTTTAACGTGCCGCGTTACTGTAATACGTGCCGGTCTCACCTATTAAATACAGTACTTGTACGTTAGTATAGTTTATTGAGTAATATACGCTTGATTAAAATAAATAAAAAGGCAGGCTGGGAACGATTGGTTTTTAAGTTTTGCAATTCATGATTTAATCAATCTGTGATCTAGTTTACACGTCACCATTAATCAGGTTTAATAACATCCGTAGTTACAAAACTGGTCAGTCACAAATATGATATTCTTCTGAATACGAATGGAATAAAATTGTGATTGGCCAGTTTCATAACTACGGTTGTTATTAAATTTGATTAATGATACCATGTAATAAATGTCAATGTTCAATGTTTAAAAATTGATCATTCGTAATCTAATCTTTTTATTTTTATCAATCCTTCCAAGCACAGCGTATCATATCTTCTTTTTTTTAATTATATCATGTATTTATCAATGTTATTGGACTTTTTGTTGTTTGCTAAAGGCTGTCTAAAGGTTCAATCTTAATTCTCCAATAGTCATTTATTCAATTGGTGATACTTTTGTTACTATAAACAAATTAATATCCCAACCCAAAATAATGCCAATTTCAAATTTTTTATTTGATTTTTATTTTTTTATTAAAATTTTGTATTCAAAATCTAATTGAAGGGTTTAATTTTTAAGTATATCGTGCGTCATATTGCATCCGCTATTTTGAATTTTACAAATCTGATAGCGGTTTTGAATTCAGCGACTCCAAAAAATTATAATTGCATGCACGATGTGAAGTACCATACGTTTCCCAAACTGCATATAACTGCGTTTATCTTAATTGCCTAATACTTATACACTATTATTATGGGAATTATTAATGAAAAATATATTTCACATAAATGAATTATAAATTCATTTATGTGAAATATATTTTTCATTAATAATTCCCATATTACAAATATTATAATTTGTAAAAAATGGAAAATGAAGGAAAGCAAAATAACACGATCATCTTTTGCAGATTGGCAATTCATAAATTTAATTGTCCGATTTTTTATATAATGTTAATCGAAGTTAACGAGACCGCCTGTAAACGAATTTTATTCTACTCACGTCATTTTGTTTTTGTTTAACGAAATTACTGTGATTACCAATAACAAATTGGATATCCTTTCGTTGTTCCGTAAAAAAAAAACAAATGAACAAGATAACAAAGAATGGCTAAAATTGTACAATTTATGTTGCGTCGTGTGCATGTCAAGAGACATGTATGTATTATCTATGCAATTATCTGGACAAAATTATATTCTCTACGATTATACATACAAGTTAGGAGTTATTGCGTCAAAGAGATACAACTTTATTTTCGAACGAGGACCCGTATTTGTCCGTGTATGAATGTCAAGCATTTCTTTTGTTTTCATGTTTTTCCGCAAAAAACAATGGGGACAAATAAAGAGGGCAAGCATCTGGGAACGTTTGGCCTTGCACATAATAGAGGAAATACTAGGAGTAGAAGTAAACATTAAACGTTAGAAACCAAAATTAGCAATAGAGATTCAATGTAATGTATAATGGATACGAGTGAGACATAAGCAGAATTGGATTGTAACTTGTTAAACAATTATTTTTAAATTAATACATTTTTTAAGCTTTAGTTCTTTTCTTTAACAATTTTTTAATATATTTTTACATATGATTTTTAAACGTAGGAAAAAAAATTAATAAATTAAAGTTAATGAGCTTTAAAAATAATTGGTTGGAGTTAGAAAATTTAAAGTTTATTTAAGTTAAATTAATTTTTTTACTTTAACCAGTTATTTTAAAACATATAAACTTTAAACATATTAACTTTTTTCTAAAGTTTAAAATTTACCTATGAGAAAAGAAAAAAATTGTTAAAGAAAAAAAATACATTTCTATATGAAGAACAATTTTATTATTATTTGTTATTGTTATTAGATTTACATTTAATTTATTCAAATAATAATTTCTTTGATAATTCATTGTAATTGTTTTACTATTTAGTATAATTTAATTTAAAAAATTACATTTTTAATTCTAGTTTGTTTTAATTTAAATAATATTTTTTTAAAATTATCTTTTAGTTTAAATTTATTTAATTTTATTGTAATTAAATTATTTTTTTAAGTCATTAATTTTATTTTAATTGAAAAAAATATTAACTTATTTAACCTTAGCGGTAAATGTGTCACACGATACACAACTTATTTAGTTATAGTATTTACTGAAGAAACTTTAATTCTAAAATCTTAATTCTTATTTATAATATTCGTCAATTGTGTTCAAAACATTATATTATGCTAATGTAACAATGTGCAATAATTTTTATTACTCGATTTAAAAAAAAATGATTAACATCTAAAGAACAATTATTTCAAAATTGTTCCATTGTTCGAAAATAAAAAGTTCTTATTTTTGCCGTTTTATTTTTTTTTAACTTCTTTTTGCGATATTGCAAACATCTTGAGAAATCTCAAGCCACCTATCTTTTAAATTCAGCTGTGTTTATCGACTTTATCTAAAAGTCTTTTATCTTGATATTCTTATATCACTCGTTACTGAAGATTAGTCTTTCAGTATCCGTATATTAATAATTATATACGATTTTTTATATATTTATATAATATTTAAATATTTCATAACTAAGTCTAAATTTAATTTAATGGTTTCGATCAAAAACCACATTAAAATTTTAAAATGGATAAACATTCCTGATAAACATTTTTGTTTATTATTCGCGTTTTTTCCCCTGGCAGCTAACAATTTATATTAACTGTTATTAATTTATATTAACTATAATATTTATATTATACTATAAGTGTCACGTATTTGAGACAAAAGAATCTTGAAAAGTTTATAAACAAGATTGCTTTAGTATGAAGTTATTTTTATCATTTCCTTAAGTTAATTACATAATATATACTTGCTTCTTTTTTATGCTTATAATGAGACGTGAAGGTTAACTCGTCGTCAATTGATTTAATTTACATAAATCTTATTTACATTAAGAATATCAGTATTTACATTAAGAATAGATATTTTTAACCTTACTGAATATCCTTCGGTATAATGAACAATCGCAACAACAAAATATCGAATATTCATATCGAATTATATATTTTGTTTTAGGTGAAACAGATGATAAACCTATAAATTATCGTGATGTAAGTAATCATGAATTGCATTTATCAAACTTTTTTTCCTTATATCTATCTATATTTCATGACTGAATATATGCTATTAGTTGATTACGCAAATCAGTATTTTCTTCCTTCTATTATATAAAAGAAAAATATACAATTTGAGGGCTAAGTAAGGGCGTATTGTTTACATAAGAATTATTACAGGTAGTTGAGCAGATGCGGGATTCATTTTATAGAAGAAAATCGAGGCCGTTAGAATGGAGGATCAAACAGTTGAAACAGGCTTTACGTATGCTGACGGAAACCACCTCAGAAATCTCAGAAGCACTGGCAAAGGATTTGCATAGAGTATGATTACATTATTATAAGAACAGTCGCTTCATTAGTGTACATTATCTTTCGTATTTAATAATGCTCATTTGATTATACTCTTTCAGTGCAAGTTTGAAACGTTTGCATTAGAAATTGATTATACAATCCAAGAAATTAAGTACATGCTCATGAATATTAAGGAGTGGTCAGCAACAGAGAAGGTAGTTAATTGAATGCGATTTTTCTGTTATATAAGAATGCATTTTTTTACTTCCGTTAATTCAAGCAACTTTAATAATGCAGAGTGTAAATATTTGAGATCACAATCTTTTATAGCCACACAAGGCATTGGCGTACTTCTTCGACCAAGTGGAAATTCGACAAGATCCTTATGGAGTTGTATTAATCATGGGTGCGTGGAATTATCCTGTTCAGCTGACTGTATTACCTATGATGGGTGCTATTGCTGCTGGAAATTGCGTGATTTTGAAACCCTCTGAGGTTGCCTCAGCTACAGCGAAATATTTATACGAAACCATTCCAAAATATTTGGACACGGTACGTGAATTTGCTGTTTACATAATTCGTTTACAATATCGAAAAATTCGCAAATCGAGACATCTGAACAATTTTCAACTAGAAAGGTTAAATAAAATACATTCTTTACGATCTTTATTACAAGCGGATTTTTTTGAATATAAAAAAAATGATTGCGTTAAGTCATGATAATATTAATGTTAGATAAAAAATTATGTTATCTTCACGTAAATATTTTCTCTATAACGTATATTAGCAAGATGTTCGATATATAGAGATAATTTAATCTTATCAATAATGTGATTTTATATTTGATCTTATTAGTAATTTGAATATATCGTTGAAATAAATGTAATGTTTTTTTAAACTAAAGACTGTAGCATGTAAGAAACCTTGAGCAATAAGACGTATGCAGGAAATTAACATATTGGATTTACTACTACTTATGCTATAGTCTTACATTCTCGACTTTGATTGATTGATTTGATTACTTTTTAAGTTTTACTGCTTGAGTTTTTTGTGTGCTTTGCGTTTTAATACGTTGAGATTAAATTGCCTCTATATTCTTTAACGCGCAGTTTTCACGTCATCGTTATGCAACAAACTTATAAAGTTCAATCCATTCATTCAATTTTATTGTCTCTTTTAGCTTAAAAAATAAAAAAGTAACGATTGTGTATTAAAATGAGATATCCTTTATGAAGGTATTGGATATTTCAATATTAAAAAATTAAAAAAGATATTGCTACACAATGAAAAAATTTACGAAAAATAAAATAATAATCTTTGTGATTTTATATTACCAAGCATTTCATGAAATAAGAATTTTAAATTTAAGGTTTTAATTTCTTAAAATACTAAGCCTCTATTTTTTGATATCTCAGGACAGATGGTTTTAAGAATAAGAATAAGGTTATGAATACCGATTGCGTTGTCATATTCAATGACTTGAGCATTAACTAATAATTAATTTTTTATTTAATTTTATGATTGTTAATTTTACGGAATGCTGTTACATTCAACGATTTAAGCATTAATTAATAATTTTAAGTTCTTATATTTTATAAATTGAAGATCACAAAGGTCATAAAATTTTTTTTTAATTTTAGTGTGGCAATTTTTTTTGGTTCATGAATTTAAGAATATCCTGCATCTCCATAGTGAAAATTTTTTCTTACATCTCTTACTCTTTTATTTCTTAAGCTAATGCAGAAAATTATGAAATTGGGTTGAAATTGACTGCGTTTAGTAGAAGAAACAATTTTGCAACGGTTTTAAGATTCTTTAATATGATTGGCTCTTAATTTCTGCTGAATCCAAATGTATAAATTAATCGTATTAAAGAATCTTACTACAGTTGCTATGTTGCCTCTTATGTTGAGCACAACCAATGACTTGTATTTTAGAAGGTGTTTTATTATATAATGATGACTCATCAAAAATTATATTTTGAAAAATGAATAGGCAACTTTGTGTTTTTTTTTCTCTTATTCAATTATATCTTTATAAGTTAAAGATTAAATTATTTTTATATATTGAACATTTGCTAAAAAGAAATAATTATTTAAAAAGTGTAACTGATCAGGTTTCTTGTAAATAGGAGTGTTGCCAGGTAATACTGGGAGGAATCTCAGAAACGACAGAGTTACTCAAGCAGCGTTTTGATTATATTTTTTACACTGGATCCTCTATGATTGGAAAAATCGTACGGGAAGCTGCTAATAAACATCTCACCCCTGTTACATTAGAGTTGGGTGGAAAAAGGTATAAACGATATTTAAAAAAAGAGTCTAAATATCTCATTTGCTACAGCTACGACATAACTAAAAAAAAAAAAAAATAAAGTTTTTTGGTTTGAATGTTTTAAATCATTAAAATTTTATAATATAATATCACTTTTAAGTGCAATGTTAATGTAATGATTTGATCTACTGATTGTAGAGGAATATAAATATTGTTAGATCTTTGCTGACTGTATTAAATTCTCACTAGAGAATTCTCTTCGTTTTTTGCAGATAATTAAAAAATGATAATTTTTTATTTACATTGTGTAACAAATGAGAGATATGTACAAAATGAAAATTTTTCTTTCGAATAGAATTGCACTAAACAACAACAATTTGCAGTCCTGTATATATAGATAATACGGTGGATATGTCAATGGCAGTAAAACGCATTTTATGGGGTAAATGCATTAACGCTGGTCAAACCTGTATTGCACCCGATTATATGTTATGCACGCGCGAAGTACAGAATAAATTTATTGAGGAAGCTAAAAAGGTCTTACAAGAATGGTATGGTGAAAAATCACAGGAGAATCCTGACTTGGCACGCATTATTTCGGAAAAACATTATCGGTAAGTTTTTTTCGTGCAAATACTGTATAATTATTATAATAATATTATTAATTATTTTGATTATAATCATAATTATATTGATGATTGTAATTTTAAAAATAATTTGATAAATTAAATAATTATGATTTCTTTTGTATTCAGACGACTTGCCGGTTTTTTGAACGACAAAAGCCAAATTGCTATTGGTGGCGATGTAAATCCTGTAGAAAAGTTTATTTCGCCTACAATACTTGTTAATGTCAAACCAGATGAGCCAATCATGCAAGAAGAAATATTTGGACCAATATTGCCTATAATTAACATTAATAATGCACTCGATGCAATTAACTTCATCACCAAACGGTATGTTATTTGACTATGAGCAAGGAATTATGAGAAATGAATAATATAGTTATTCTTTTCTGAACTATTGCGTGTTGTTTATAATCTTCTAGTTCCGGAATTGTATCATTTTATTTATTCAAACTCATATAATCTCTGATAGAAAATTTTCCGCGTAGGTGTAACTAAAAAAAATGCGCCGTCAAATAAATTCATATATTCTCATATGCACTCATATTTCATATTGACGATTTCACTTTTGCGCGAGGTATGATGTAACTAGTTTTTCGCATTTAGTGAAAGCCCACTCGTACTGTACGTATTTTCTACGAGCAAGGAGATACAAGATCAAATTATAGACCGGGTCAGCAGCGGAGCCGTGTGCGTCAACGACACGGTATTGCAATATGCCGGTGAGTCCGGATTCTAGGTGGTAACGGAAGCATTTATATTGGGTTTATTTATTTATTTAAAAATTTTGGTAAAAGAGAAAGCTTGCTCTAGAGTCCGCCAACTTCTTCCACTAAATTTGTTTGCAATATTCTACTTTTGCATTTCTGAATAATATTTATGATTCTTACTTATTCTATCGAAATTGACAGAATAGCTCAGAAAGCAGATTTCTCAAATTGCTTGTGAGAGAGTGCATGAATGTCTTTCTTTGTTAAGATGAAGAGTGTATTCTTTTTCACTGGTTAAAACGTGGATATTCATTCCCTTTTGGTTTAGGTGATGATTGCTGAAGAACTTTATATTTTTCTTTTATAGCATGAGATAGATTTTTATGCTATCTACACATGTATAAACTTTCTATTTTTTACTTGTATATATCAGGTTTTGGACGTGGAAACTTTGTACTATATCCAATTGCATATATTGTTCAAGTAATTGAATGTACCTAAAATGGTGGTGGTTATTATTATTATTATTATTATCATTATCATTATTATTATTATTATTATTATTATTATTATTATTATCCAAATAGTAATAACATAAAATTAACATGGAGGAAAGTTAGACTCACATATCATTAATGATGTACAATGATGGTCTATAATTACAATGTATCAAAGTGCTCATTATTTCGCAACGCGCGGATGCACGCACGCGAGGCAAACACGCGTGCACATACTTCATATCATATACATGTGCGCGTGCGCATACTCGTACACATTTCGCAAAAAAAAGGATAATGACATCAATATCTTTACATTAATTATTTAACATACAGGGAGAAGCCATTAACGTTCTATATATTTAGCCAAGACAAACAAACTATATCTTTGCTCATTAATAATACGTCCAGTGGCGGTGTTCTTGTCAATGATACGATATTACAAGGAGCAGGTAGTTTTTCTTACAATAATATTATAAAAAGTTTTCTTTTTTGAATTGTTTTGAATGTGTATATGTGTGTATCAGCTTTCTATTTTTTTTAAATAACATTTCATTAACTGTGACGTCACTAACTTGTATCTAATAGATTTGTTTCTACCAGAGTATTAGATGTAATTTCTCTAAGTTGAATTGCAATTAACAGTTTTTTATTTAAATGCTGTTTAATTTTATTCTATTGCTTAATTGTATAATGTCCCTTGCATGCACTGTGTGTATAAGCGTTTAAGTGTTAATTCTAAAATGATTTAACAAGTGGTAATGGGAATTATACGAGTACTCACTCATGAACAAATGTTGAGGATGTAATGCATGTATGTAGTGCATAATGTTGCTATTCGTCACTATTATATCTTTAAATTTGTGGAAATAAGAATTTGTAAACACAATTTTATTTTAATCATTTATTATTTATGAATTATTGCACTTTTAACACTTATTCAAGAATAAATACTTTTATCTTGACTTACTCTTTATTAAATTCTTTTAAATTTATAATCTTACATATTTTACATAATAAAAAAACGTAATATTTAACATAATATTTAATTATTGCTTTATTTATATCTTATTTATATTTTAATCATAGATTTATTAACACAAAATCTTCAGTCCAAGCAAACTGAATAAGCAGATAATGAAAGAAATTAACAAAGATAATTACTTGTAAACCTAACAAAAATTAATATCAATTTTTTTCCTTTTTATCATATTGTTCCATACATTATCTTTTATTTATGTATTATTTTTTTAGTTGAAACTCTACCTTTTGGAGGAGTAGGATACTCCGGCATGGGAGCCTATCATGGAAAATTCACGTTTGATACATTCACACATAAGAAAGGTTGTTTGATTCGAAATTATAACAAACTTGCAGAGCAAGTGGCACAGTAAGCGGAATCTTCTTTTATATAATTAGATAATTACACACTTTTAATTATAGAACATATTTCTATATTAGTTAAAACTTTAATTTTCCAATATTAAGCAAAAAATGTGTTTTTCAGAGCCCGTTTTCCGCCTTACTCCGATAAAAAATTGAAATTGCTTAGACATTTGATCGAAAGAAGACCTTCTATACCTATTTTAAAATATTTTCCATATTTATTTATGTTCGGTCTCGGAGTGCTTGCCACAATCGGAATCAAAGCTGCAATGAAGGTATTGAAACGATATTAAATCATACATAATTTATTTTATAATATAAATGTAAATGTAAGTGGGCTACCAGAGAAGTTTGTAAGCATTGTAAAAATATTGAATAAAATATATTCATATAAATAGTGGCATAGTGGTGGGAAGAGAAAGCAGTAGGAAGAGTAAAGGAAGAAAAATATCGGGATTCCGAAGTCTAAGTTCCCTAAGAGATTGTTAAATATAATTATATATACATATATTCAATATTGATTTATATTTTTATAATTAAGGTAAAAAGAAATTGTGTGTATAACTGTGTGCACTTAAAAATGATTGTTTTTTAGAATTTTTTTACCTAACTTTTTGTGAATGTTATTTGGGTGTTTTGCCAGATCCTCATAAAACAGTTTTATGTTACATTATTATGTGTTATTTCCTATTTTAATTGATCAGTAACAGGACAATCGGGTATTGTCGGCACGAGGTAACAGGAAGAAAAAAAACAAATACATATATTGTTGCAGGAATTTAATTACACGGAGGAGCAGATGTAACACAGCGGTACCATGCAGCACCTTTAAATGCATCTATACAGTACATGTTGAATGTGTCAATTACTTTTTTTTCAATTTTAGTCTTATAATTCAATGTAGAATATAACAATTCTTATACAATGTTTTTAGTTTTATAAATGCACATATAAATAAATAAATATATATATATATATATATATATATATATATATATATGTGTGTGTGTGTGTGAATATATATATATATATATATATATATATATATATATATATATATTGTTTATACTTTGTTAAGTTAATGTTTCACTGTGTATGTATGTATAATATTTGAGCTTTTATGGAGCATATAAGAGATTATTATGTTATGTTAGAAAATGAACATTTTTTAGTGGGATAAGCTTCAATAAGTTTTAAAATAAATTTGTTGATTAAATGTTTTATTTACATACTGTTTTGCATTTTTTAAATATAATTAAAATTTTTTTTATTACATCCACATCTGCGATTAAATTATTTTCAATTTATTACTGGAAAGCGACAGTTTTTTTATTGTTAACATTATACAATACGATTTAAAAAACTTACTATCGCATGCGATGGTTAAATTGGTGTTCGATATTATAAGTATAGGTAATAAAATATAAATTTATAATTATTTATTTGAGCAGTGCTAAAGAAAAATGTTATTTGAAATTAATATTTTGTGTAATAAATATAAAAAAGTAAATAATGTTTAACATTTATATATATACACACATTTATTTGAAATAAGATATTTATTTTACATTGTGGTATTACATTATGTTATGTATAAATAAGCTCTCTTTATTTTCTATTCTTTATTACTATTTTTTATTTCTTAAGAATAAAAAATAAAAAATAATGAAATTAAAATAAAAACAGCTCATTGTTATGTATAGATGTAACTTGTTTTTCTATAAATATGTTTTAAAACAAATAATTTACAATAATGAAAATATTTGGTAAGAAAAATGAATTTTATATATATATATATATATATATATATATATATATATATATTATGAAATATGTTGCTTTTTAATTTAATTTTTTTTATTTTGTATTGTTAAAAAATAGAAAATAGTAAACAATAGAAAATTAAGAGAACAATTTTATTCATAATCTATCAAAATATAAATCAATATTTCATATACGTATATATATTAAAAAAAGAAAATGCATATTTTATATTCATTACACAAAATACTTAATTTCACTAGTATTTCATATATTATTTAAATAATATTTCTACTACTATAATATTTCTTCTACTGTGCATTCGAATCGGTCTGAGCGTCGAGATATCGCGGCGCGCGATACATCGCGATACATATCGATCCTCGCCGGCGATCGAACGGAATCGAATCAGCTCGTCCTCCAGCAGACAAGTCCCATCACGCGAGATCCCTCCTGTGCGCATCCGATAACCTGCGCATAATTTTGTGCTAGTGTGTGCATGCGTCATTCCTTATTCCTTCACGTCCGGGAGCAACACACTGGCGTACGCCTGATCAGACCGAGCAATAAACGTTATCGCACAATTACGTGAGTATAAACAAGCGATTGACCGGCGGCTAATGAATCATCCGGCGATTAACAACGGCCGCCCGGTGTCATTTTACGTGTGTAGCGTGCCGCGCCAGCAACTGGCAACGTTCCTATTTTTCCCATGAGATTAATTATGTAATGTGGTTTCCTCTTCCACTTCCCCCCTCTCCTCCGAGCTTAGACGACATTAAGAACATTTCACGCCACCATCACTGTCGCCCGTTAAAGCTTCCCGTACCCTCAAGTAGGCTCCTAACGTAAAGACATAGCTAAAGAAAAGGAGAATAAAAATATATATTTGCATGCGCGAAAGTTTTTTTCCGTGATCTGTGATTCGCTGACAGCACGATTCGCCTGCGTGACAAGGCTCTTAACGAGTACATGAGGCAAATTGACTGCTGGTCTCTCACTTTTTTCTCCGGATTGACATCGCATTCTATATTCGTGTTCGTACGTTGCAGAAGCAATGGTAGCCCATACCGTACTCCTGGACTTCACGGTGTCCAGTAGCGTAATCGCCGATATGGAGAAGCGATCCGGCTTGAAATCAGCGATCGCGAACGTACTGGCAGAACATTTCGCCGGTCTCAAGCCGCTGACAGAGTCAAACATCGACGGCAGTTTGCTCGTTTTGTATACCGGACCTAGGGGCAGTCTGATCACTGTCAGAGGGTACACGGAGGGTCTGATTACGTTAAACATCGAGTATTACAAGCAGGACGACCAGGAGGCGCTTTTAACTTTTGAGGTATGTATGCACGAACTTGATAAACAATTTGCTAAAGACGACAGAAAGTATAAATATCTGTTGCGTTAAAGAAAAAACCAGGCAGGTCGTTTTGCAATCATTTCATCAAAGTCTCTTCTGATATGTAAAGAAAATAAAGATCAATGAATGACATATAGGAAATACATGTCAATTCTCAGAGAGAAAGAAAAGTAGCAAACGTGATATTTTCTATTAAAGAATTGCAATAAATCTCTGAAAAATAGTAAATCTTTCACTTAATTGTGATTAGCGTATCAATCTTTACGTGATAAAGCTTAATATTAAAGTAAAATATGGAGTGAAATGCAGGCTGTTGAAGAAAAAAAGTGTTCAGAACTAAAGGAATATAATTGTGCTCACTAAACTGAGTAAACTACACTTAATTTATTTAGTTTGAGAAAAAAGTCGACCTTATCTGAGTAATAATACGAGTGCGCTTTGCCTTTATTAAGAATTAATACTATAATTTTGCTCATACCCCAAACTAATTAATCTCTGACTTCTGTATCTCGTGAGAAAAGATTACCGATTCCAAAACAAAGTGAGTAAAATTATTTATTATTAATTTTTTTTTTTCCTTTTTTTTTATCTTAATAAATAAAATGGAAAGGTAATTTACAATTAGTTTTAATTATAATTACTCTTAAATAGAAATATTAGTTACACATATGCACAAATAAAAAAGATAGAAGAGGGATACATTTTTGTTAATCTTAAAATTAGTTACACAAAAAGTTTTCACATTAATGAAGTGACTTATAATGTATGAAATCAAATGTGTTTGCAGAACGAGTATGTTCCCATACTGCGAGGAGATTATCTTATCATATTAAACGCGATAAGATAATTGCTATAGCTAGGGTAGAAAATACACATAACATCAGGACAGTCTAGACGGACTGAATCTCAAAGTATACATATATATGAATCATGATCCATTTATAAACTGATTTTAGCGGATTAAAAAAAAAATTATTTAGTTATCATAGAAATGGAATTGATTGTTGGTTGAACAATGTTCAATTTTTAATTGATTACCACTTCTCAGAAGGAATGAAAATCTAATTTCCAAATAAACTTCTAAACATTAAAATAAACTCCTAAACAGCAAGAGGATTTTTAAAGTGAATAAATAATTTACTTCCTTCTCCATTATTTATTCATAATCCTTAAACTTAGATGGGTTGCAAATGCTTATCATTTTCAAAAAATGCAACATGAGTTTAAAAAATGATTTAAAAGTCCGTTTTTTTATAACAGTGAATACTAATGTACACTTTCTGTACTAAAGTGAGATAGGTGTATGTTTGAAATTAAGCAAAAATAAAAAAAGGAAGTTCTGTGCAGTGTGGGAATAAAAAATAAATCTCATTTTTAGATTGAGTGTTCTTTACTCGGTTTGAGCATTAAATGTACCTACCGGTCCTGAACCACTTTTGTTTCAATATCCTGCAGAATCAGAAATTTTTTTTTACAATGGAAGTAAGAAATATGACATAACTGATAGAACGTTGTAGCAGTGGCGATACTTGGAAGCTGATGTTGCCATGGCTTTGAACAGCCAGCGCAGCAAGCGTTTACCGCCAGTAAGACGAGGAACCATATATGACCTCTATCTGACACTATCAGGTAGAAAAAATGTTTTCCCTCAATTAGATTTTGTTCCTCGTTTATGTCTCCTAACACAATTATACATATACTTTACATTACTTGTAGATTTATTTCATAAAATTTTTGGCATAGAGAATTACAATATCTCGCTATTTGATTGTTACTAATAGATACTTAGGATAGGCCGCTTGCCAGGAATGCTAACTTAATTTTGTTCCCAGCTCTGTTACGTTCAGCTCAAATTTTTCTACCCAGCACTCAATTCGCTCATAAAAAAAAAGTTTCGATCACTCATTCAAATGACATACATGACATTTGAGAACATGTATTTATTTATTAAATTGTTCTCTTGCCTTTCCTCGGTCGTACGAATAAAAGTTCTTAGGCGACTACTGCTGCAATGCACAGGGCTCATTTCATTGTAAAATCTAAGAATGGATTCACTATCGAAAGGCAATTAAAGAATCTAATGTAAATGTGGCTTATATTATAAATTATTATTATTACTGAATTCTGTTATATTTTTCTTTCTCTCTTACGTGTTGTAAATTAAAATTCTATTAAAATCTCTCCATACAGTGGAACATGACGCTAGCTAGAAATTGAGATTTTGTCAAAACATGTAATATTTTTAGAGTATTATACACAATTGTGAAACTTAAAATATTATTTTGGTAACAACTGATTTTGTCCTGTTTTTCACAAAAAATGTATTATTTTTAAAACTTTAAATCATAATTATCAATTATTGATTCTTGGATTTGTAGATTTTCGTATCGTACACTTTTAGTCGTACGGCTCAATAATACAATCACAGACACAGCTACCTTTATCATAATCCGTTTTTTTTTTTACTGCTTGTTACGTACCGTTGGACAAAATAAGCCACGCCATATATCATGGCTTGCCAGATTTTAACACCTTTTTTTAGCTTCCTTAACAACAAGGAGTAGCGATTCCGTTTTACAAGATAGTGTCTTTGTTCTGTTCAATTCTCATTGGTTCGACTTGATGATAATGATGATGATGATGATGATGATGATAATCATGATGATGATGATGATAATGATGGTGATGATGATGATGATGATAATCATGATGATGACAATGATGACGATGATGATAACCATGATGGTGGTGATGATGATGATGATGGCCGGTTATGATAGTTGGCCAAAGAATTGGAAGCGGCGTTGCAGACAGCAGCAACCGCTACACGGTCGCACACGCTTACTCCGATTAAACGCGGTGGACCCTTTGAGAGATACTTTCCTACCGCCGGTGAGTTTTTATTTATAATTATGTTTACGGACCAGCTAACGGCCGCTCTTACAACGGAACTGCTTGTACTTAAGGGGCTCGTGCCAATTGGAAAATTAATATTATACATCGATTTGTAAATATTAGTATTATAAAATGTCCTCAGCTTTGTCTCTTACGGAAAAGTATGTTACGGATGAGAAGACCAGTCTAAAGCTACACTTGAAGCGTTTAAGATGAAAACTAATTGAGAGCTACAAGTCCGTAATCCGATTTAAAGTGTGATGTTCACAGTTAAAACTTTTAGGCGATTTCTATGATTCTAGAATCGCATCTTACTCGTTCTCGGCTCAGTTCAGTTTGGAACGTCTCTCTCCGCGTTAATCCCGAGGACATTACTTGTTCTATTCTTGCATGACAAAACGTTTCCAGTTTTAATAGTTGATCTTTTTACAACTTCCTCACATCATTTTTTCATCTGGTTATGACGCTAACGTTCCCATGCGTGTTATCAGCTTTGCCTTGCGATACCTTGTTTTTTACTCTTCGCAATGTTTATTTTTTAAATTGTATAGAAGCATGTTTTTAAATTAACATTATTGCGAGACACGGCGCAAAGTAATTGCACCAATAAAGATTATCCTTATTCAAGACGAGCGACTGCTGGAATATGACATCGACAAGCTCGTGTTCGAGGCTAGATCGCCGTATCAGAAGGTACAAATTGTACACTCCAAATCGCTGGGCAATCTACTGGTGCTCGACGAGTTGCAAAGTAAGTCACATTATATCATGACTATGCATATTATTAACAACTTACTAGAAATTCTTTTGCAGACATGTCCGAAGCAGATCTCATATACACAGAAACGCTGATGCAACGAGGTAAAGAAAATTACGCTGGCAAGGAAATAGTGATACTTGGTGGCGGCGACGGCGGCCTATTGTGGGAATTGTTGAAAGAGAAACCAAAGTTTGTTACGATGCTAGAAGTATGTGAATTAAATTTCATAAATAAAAAACGGGTAAAGTGAATATAGCGTGTTATCTATTTTATTTATTTTTTTTTTTACAGATTGATGACATTGTCATGAAAGCCTGTAGCCAGCATATGCGAAGCATATGTGGCGATTGCCTAGACAAGAGAAAGGGCGATAATTATGAAGTAAGGCTTGCGTTTTCAGACACTTAAATTCTAAGAATCAAACATTTTTAAAAACCTCTGAATCTGTATTTTTATAATACTCTTTTATAATAATCTTTGTAGATCATTGTCGGTGATTGTGTTAAAGCTTTGGCCCATATGATCGAAGAAGGACGACAATTCGATTACGTCTTCGGCGATCTTACGGACATTCCTATTAGCACAACACCACATGGTGATGCCTGGGATTTTATTAGATTAATTCTCAACTCTTCCATGAAGGTGTTGAAGTCTACTGGAAAGTATATGACGCATGTAAATATCTTGACTTAAAGCATATTCAATTTGATCTATAAAGTGATTTGCAATAAAATAATTTTTATTTTAACTGTAAAAACGATTTGGTAGATACTTCTATATATTATTGATAAAACTACACAAAAAATGTTTAGATATAAAATACAAGTTATTATAAATGGAATAAATTTTATATTTACATTAAAGTTCTATACGGACATGGAATTACAGATATTAACGTACAGATATGTTATAAATTTATTATTTTATTAACATTTGATATTATTTTTTTGCATATAGGGAAATGGTGCGTCTTGTCCAGAATCCTTGAAGATGTACGAAGAAGTCCTATCGCAATTGTGCGTGCCGGTCACGTTCACGAAGGATCGCGCTTTTGTCCCATCTTTCTTCGAGGATTGGATCTTCTATCAAGTCTCACTGAAATGATGGAGCCAAGAATATTCGGGCAGAACCTGGAGGACCATAACAAATCGGCCTCCTCACAGTTCTCTGTCTGTCTTATGACCCAAACTCTACTTCCTAGCTCTAGCCTTATTAATTAATGAAATTAGTTCCTGAGTGAGACGAATCAAACTATTATTAATTAATACATTTCGTAACATTCTAATTATCAGCTATTTTTTCTCGAGATTTCTTCAAGAATTGTTTTTAATGTCAGCGTAACAACAGCGTTGGAAGATGAGAATCGATAATAGATGATAACAGAGAAAAGAAAATATATATCTTTTTATAATATATAAGAGATAAAATACCTCTCTCTCTCTCTCTCTCTCTCTTACTTCAATTTCTTCATCTCTTTTATCTTTTCCTTCTGGAGAACACGAAGTTTGAATGGAATTCATAATACCTCTTAAATTTATTAGGAAATATATTTTCTTAATAAATTTAACGATTTTTGAAGATATCGTATTTTAACTTTCGCCTAAGCTTTTGTCTAATTGTCTTTGAAACAGAGATAAATTTTCATACCCATATTTTTAAGGGCGAATTTAACTTTGAAAAACCTAATAATTTTTTTTATAATACATAATTTCTTCCATCGCTGCTTCAATTATCACTGTCAAGAAAGTTTTGTTTAAAAAAAATTTTGTCTCAATTTTGTTTCAAAAGGGTTTGTTTCAAATATTCAAATGTTAATGATGATTTTTCCTATACGAAAACATGTAGTAAAAGAAATTAGCGTTATAAGGTTTATTTTTTATGTATTAATGATTGACAATAGAAAAATTAATTTTGTTGTTAATCCTTTATTGATATATATATATATATATATATATATATTATTATATATATATATATATATGTATGTATGTATGTATGTATGTATGTATGTATGTATGTAATTATGAAATATTTGAAATTTAAGTTGCATTACATTTAATCGTTTCTTTTTTTTAAATATCTTATCAGAAGTAAAAGGATTAACAGCAATGATATAGATTTATAGATGCATGTTACTATCTTTCAACTTTTTTTTCTTTCTTATATTTGTTAAATAGTTTTATCACGGTCAATCTGTTGTGTCCGTGATAACTTGTATATTAATACGTATATGTCGATATAATATATCGCATATATGAATATAAATATATTCTGTATTTTATACAGGCTCGATGTAAGAACGATATAATTATATCGGGATAAATTATTTTTCTAACAAGCGTTTTCCTTTGATTTGAACAATTGATAAAATATAAGTGAATATAATATAATTTATTTAATCCTAAATAGTATAAAATATCTTTAAAAATTACATACATATTATATAATAAATTTATATCATTGTAATAAAATTTTTCATATTAATCTAATAAATTTATAATATATTAATGTGCGGCACAATAAAAAAAATTAGAATAATTTGAAGTAAATTTTTAACCGCAAAAATCGATAATTTTGTAAAATTATTGAAATTCTCGTGCCGTTTATTAAAGAGTACATATTTATATTATTTAGGATTAAAGAAATGAAACTAATAAGAAATCATGCGTGAACATACAAATGTGAATTGAAATAATATAACGATTTCCAATTATTAATTATGGAAGTTCTCCGAACTCCTCATGCAACTTTACAAAAAAAAAAATATTAATTTATTATTTTTAAGAGAATATTATACTGAGAATACTGAGAATATTACTTTCTCAATATTAAATATGATATAAAAGCACATTTCAATATAATATTATCTGTTTAAGCAGTCATAAAATCAAGCAGCATTAAGCAGTAATAAAATCAAACAAAAACAACTAATATCCTAGATTGCTTCTGTTTAATGCTAATAGTTGATGGAATTTTAATCTTATCTCATATTCCCGAAATACTGAGCATGAATTTAATGAATTAATTTGGATGCAGAATCTACAATTACAATATATGCATACGCACAATTTAGTCATGTAAGTGGAGAGAAAGAATTGTCGAATTACGATACGACGATAAATTAAATTAATTATTTACAACAATGTCGTACATAATCGTGAATTTTATTTATAAAAAAGATAAAAAAAGATATCACTTGAAGAAAGGCGCAATAAGATTATTTATTTGCTGTCAAGATTCGTTAATCGACAAGCATAACACAAGTTCTACAGAAAACTACTACTAAAACATACACGGTAAAATAAATACGCGATACTTTAGTAGAATAAAAAACAGTCTTATTAATTGTGTAATTCGGATTTAAGCACACATTTTTCAAAAGAACACTAATCAATCTGTTTGAGATTTCGAGAACGGCGAAGTATTCGTTGTATAAACAAGGAATACCACATTTAAGCATCTGTGGCAGAGGTACTAAGTTTATCGATGTACACAATAAATCTTTTACTCTCTCTCTCTTCTCCTCCTTCTCTCTTTGTCACTCAAATTTGGTATCCTTACGTTCCTCTACGATCATGGAAAAGCTACAAACATAACGATGTCTTTTCGATCTATGCTTTACAAGAGATCGTATAAATTAAGAATATCGGGCAATTCTAAAGTAAATCAGCCTTTTCAGTTTGCTTTCCATCGTTTTGGAAACTTTGGCCCCAATTGAAACACAATGCAAGGATGTCTAATTCGATTGACAAATAGGATTACAGCTCGTTACAGAGCTTCGCCTTCGATATTTCTGAAAATTGCCCGATTTCATGAATCGCAGGCTCTATCTCGGTCTCCGCGAGTATCTGTTGCAGCCATTGCTGCACCTGTACCGGATGCTCATAGCTTTTCTCACGGTCCTTTGGATATCTAATTAATTCGGAATCATTCTGATCTAAAATCTTCTTGTCGAATTCTCGCGAATCAGTTTCAGTTGTTTCGTTTGTCGATGTATCTAGTTCGCAGGATTCCCCGGTCTTACAAGATATCCCGAAAGACCGTACGTTCCGCGAATATGCTTTATCGAATGCATGTAGCCCATCTAAGGACACGTGCGTCAGGCCAAGTTTACGTTTTATGATTAAAAGCGGCGAGCATCCCGATATGGATAGGGTGTCTTTGAAAATTTTCAACGCATTGGCCTTTACATTTCGCGGTTGATTATCGGCGAGGAATGTGGAAGGCAGGCTTGAGATACGCACGGTCCTGTAGTCAGATATAAAATCCTTGCAACGTGGAAGGCTCAGATGATCTTTGGCTTTTTGGTCTGATTTTTTGGTGATCGACTTGTCGAAGCTAACATGGTCCTTATTAGCTTCTTGATAATCCACTACCTTATATGGTTCCGCATCCTTTACTGTAATACTGCTCGATCCGTATGTTTCAATATTTCCAAACTGGCGTATCCGTTCTTCTAGCTCACTCCTATTGTTCAGAACCACTACCGATGCTGGTAAGAAGTCCAATGAAGTCTCTATCAAAGAGAGTTGCTGTCTGTGAATGGCCTCTGCTTGTCGCAGCAGTTGTTTCTCTCTGGATTGCAGGAGCTTTGTTAGGTCTTCAAAACAGCTCCTGATTTCTGCCTCAACCTGCAAATTATGTTTTTCCTTTCATAATTCTACACAATTATATACAGAAATAAAAATATCTATTGTATTTACCTTATGATATTATTGATATTTTATTTCAAAACATATATTAATATAAAAAATTGCACTTTCTAGGATCACTGCACCAGCCAGTGAACACTAGTTAGTAAATGTTAAAAAAAAAAATATATATATATATATGATTTCAAAATAATAAACTGCAACTGATATTTTTTAGATTTAACTTTCATACAGACTTGATTAAGACACTAAAGTTATTATACACTTAACTTTTTTAACTTACAATTTTCAATTACAAGTTAAAAAAATTAAGTACATAATTACTTCTCAATTGAATGTATTATATTAGTAATATGTATATTAAAATGTATTTTATATTGATTCAGTTATTTTTACTTGTTCAATGGGCTAGTTCAATTTCTTTATTATTTATTGAATCTGATACAGTGATTAAACTCCAACAAATATGAATATAATTTTATTAACCCCATACCGCATACATAAAATAGTCTTGCATAAACAAGCTCAAATTCATTTTTTAAAGATATTTCCACAAACGTGCTCCCATTTTGCATCCATATATAGATTTTAATCAAAAATATATGTATATCACTCGTGTGTTCTACCTGCCACTTTAAATAAATTCTGTGCACAGTGACAGGTCTCGTTGGAAATCTACATCATAACATCTACCATCTTTCTGCGTGAAAAGTGATGAATCGAGGACAAAAAGGAAACACGCATTACGAAAAACGAACACGGGTGCAAGCAGGGATTGCCGTGAGGTCTATCCACATCAGATTTGCACACACACACACGAGGGGGAGAGGAATTGAATGTCGTATACCTGTGCGGATTTTTCCTCGAGGACCCTGCGCTTGTCCGCTATCAGCTTTATCCGCAACTGATTGTTCTCGCTGTCATCCGGCTGACACTGCTTGCCTGTCATGTTGGCACCCGGCGGCTTCAACAGCAACAACAACAACATAAATCCGAGCTCGACAGCCGACGCTTCACGGCCATTGCGATGCACGATGCACACGCACCATCGCACCCTGTCACCCGTCACGACCAGCCGAGCCTCCACGCTGCTTTACCGACGACCGCGGGTCCACGAGTTTGCAGCGCTCGACCAACAGATGTCGCCGCACGCGCGGTCGGCGCGCGTAACGTGATGAGACATGGGAGCGCGCTTGCAAAGAGGACTGGACGGCGCGGGAGGGGTTTGGAAAGGGAAGGTAGGTACGCACGGTGCGAAGACGGTACAAGACGATGGGCGGGCAGTTTCGCGCGGCATAGCGAGGCTTGTCTTCGTGGTGTGTACGGGGATGATCGAGACGGGTACGGCGACGTCGGCGCGTTTTAATATACACGCGCGCATACACACATAATATTCATACATATATATATATATATAAGGAAAGAGAGATACAGCGAGGCGGATCGCTCGTAGGACCTGGAAGGAGCAAGGAAGCAATTCGGTGGAGTTGCTTAAAGATCGAGAAGAGAGCGATATCGTGAGTCACACGACGTCGGGCGACGACGACGGCAGGACGCCCGAGAGTACTATCGCGCTCTCTCCGTCTCTCTCTTTCACATTTGTTTATCTATCGATTTCACTCCGTGTATCTGAAAGCGCCGGTGCTACCGGACGCCCGGTGTGGCTCTCCTCGCTCCAATAGGAAGTGGCCTTGCCCACGTCGAGCACGCCGGCTCGCGGACACACGATCCCATCCACGGCTCCACTTTTTGACAGCTCCCGTGCCTTTGGAGCCCGAAGTCAGGACGACGACGCAGCGACGGCAGCAGCGGCGGCGCCTCGTAAAACGTTAGACGACTCTGGAAAATTGGCGAAAGGTGTAACGCCAGTGTCTAGAGGTACGTACGCTACCTATTTCTACGTGTGCGCATGAGTATACGTGCATCTGTGTGCGTGTGCTCGCGCGCGCCCATGTGTGTGCGTGTGGGTTGAATGAAACGGAATTCGTGCATCTTCCTTGCGCGGCGTACGCGTGTGCCTGGATCGAAAATCATTCGGAAAGCGCGAATCGAGACGGCACGACCTGGATACCTGGATAGGCCACCGCTAGGATGAGGACGATGATGACGACGACGACGACGACGACGACGACGACGACTCCTTCGCGCGAGCGAGAGTTATGTCGTTTTCACGAGGCGTCTCCTCGTCGCGCGCGCACGCGATTTCACGCGTGCATCATCAACGAAATCCGCGAGCGAAGCACGCGCCAAACTATCGCGATTCGCAATGGGATTCGAAGTTTGCAATAGGCATTCCGTAACCACGTACATGATATTTAAGATAAATATTTATAAATGTTGATTACTGCTCTTTTTTTTATATTTTGTAAATATTTTACACATTTTTTACGCGCGCGAAGGAAAAAAATCATAAAATCCTTATTTAAAATATTAATTAAACTATAGACTGGATATTTTATAAAATATTTATAAGTAAATGAATAAATATTTATAATAATACTTCATACATATTCTATAAATATGTTTGAAATACTAATTAGCTAATTTCCGTTTCCATGAACGTAGATTAACTTTGATCTCAGTTTAACTTTTTTACTTTTCATGTTTTTTCTAATTTTCAGAACTAAAAAAAAGGATCAAAAGTAAATTAAAACCGAGATCAAAGTAAATCCACAGTGATGAAAACGGACACAAGACACTCGATTGATGCTTACGAGTCAATGATGCTTGTATCAATTTAATACGTACAAAATCTTTACCTCCTTCTCTTCTTATTCCGAAAACTGTAACAAATTTATCGCGAAAAATGTTACCCAGCAGAGGTAATATTTTTCGCAATAAATTCTAGCAGTTGAATTTTCGTGATATTGCATTTCTGGATTCTTCTTAAAAGCTTTTGAGTTTCGGCAAGTAATTTGGAGAATCTTATAAATGTTTGTAAATTATCTGAAAAGTTATTGATTTAAGATCTGCTTTCGGCTGGTACGTTCTCGTTATTTGAATGTATTGTTACACGAGGATTTCGTTTATATTATATTATATAAATATTTTTATTTATGATAAATCTTTATGATCTGTTTAATTTGAAGTCACAAAAATGTTTACAAAATATTTTCGTAAATATTTATAAAATATTCAAATAATTATTATAAATATTTTGTAATTCTTTTATGAATTGTATATAAAGGATAGTATTCGTCAGCCCAGCAAACGGAAATAGATTGAAGTGGATAGAAATGAATTCGTGTGGTTACTGCCGAATCCAAATTTTTAATTTTTTTTTTTTTTTACTTGATTTTAATCCAATTAAAGTTTAAAAATTTCTTGAATTTATTTTAATCCATGAAGTGGAATTAGAACTTTGGAAACTTTTTATGCTTTCAATTCAAAAGGGTTATAGTTTATATAATAAAAATAAATTTTATTCATTGCACTGAGAAAAATTTGGTTGAAAAACTAAAATATTTAGTCCGATACGCACAACTAAACATTGGGTTGATTCAACAATTATTTAGTTGCACGAAATAAGATGTAATTCATTTATATTAACCATTCCAATTTTTTAACTAAGAATCAATTAAATCAACTCAATATTTAGACGTGCGTATCGGACTAAATATTTCAATTTTTCAACCAATTTTTTTTCTCAGTGCGATGAAATAAAGTGATTCCTATTGTTTCAATCCAAAGAAATTTCCGTAAATCACACAATTAATTTTGACCTGTAACATATGATTAACGTCAGTTGCTATTTTTTAATTTCAAATGTATTCAAACAAATTGGAATGAATTATAAATTTTTCATTTCTTTAAATCCACTTTTATTTACTGAAAAATTCTATTCAGCATTCGTGTCAACTCATCAGCGGAATAATTTTTTTTTTGCATAATTAAAAAATTTGTGTTACATTTAACATATATTACACGACACAAAAAAGTCCACTTAATTTTTTATTAATTAGGTAATTTAATTAAGTTAATTTAATGCAAGATGAAATAGTAAAAAGTAACACAAATATTATATACAAAAATTTTACTTTTAAGTTGGCATGTAATCTAATTTGAAGTCTGCTTCTGCGTTTTCGATTGATGGTAAATTTGTTAATTTAATAATTATTTAATTGTTTAATTAATATTAATGTAGTAATTTCATAAATGATTAATATAATTATTTTATTAAATAACTATAATTGTTCAATTAATACAAATATTTATTAAATTTGTTGAAGAATTGTAGAAAAAAGAAGGCGCGCACGTAACGCGCGCTGTTATGTTCTACTTACTCAAAAAAGTAACACTTTGATACAGTTTGGAAACAAATTATGGAAGCATACGCATTTCTCCAGTAAAATTAACATTTATTCAATAAATCGGAAATATTTATTTAAACGAAGCGGTGAATCGAAATCGTAGAAACGGTCAAACATCGATCAAATAGTACAATAAATAAGGAATACTATTTTAGCGTTTGATCGATTAACATAAAAAGCTGATATAACTAAACTAATTGAAATACCGCACTAAAACTGCGCATGAAAGTTGAATACAGTTGTGTCAACTCATCGGCAAAAGGAAATATCGATTTCGACGCAACTACTTCGTTTAAATAGACAGTAGATTCTAGTTATATCTTTTGAGCAGACATGTCGCATAGGGTAAAGTCGGTATTTACGCCGCGGGGGGATGTACGCCGCAGCAGTCAGAAAAAATAGAAGAAATAAAGATAGTTTGCTCAGAACTATTTTGTTATGTGCCTTTATGTTATATTAGTATTGTATTGTAATTACAGTTCTTTATTGTTAATATTAACGAAAATATCGTAAATTGAATTAATTTTTTCACGTAGAAGTAGCGCGATCGTGTATTACCGTCTACGTAAAATAATTACTGTAGAAAATATAAAAGGCATAATGATTATTTCATGATATGTAAATGTAGAGCGATAGTAAAGGATAAAATACAAGCAAGATTCAAGTGCATAGCTCTTGTATTCTTTATTTAGTTTGATATCTTGTATATTCCATTTGTTTAGGATATACGGCCTTTTCAGCGAACGGGATTTATGCCGTAATACAGACACTGCGTGATTGGAAAGCAGCACTTACTCTATGTTGAGCACTATGTTGAGAACACAATGCGCACTCAGTTGATGTCTGTGCATATTAATTTCTTTAATATTGCATTATTATTAATTTGAATACATATTTACTGTTCTTATTCCCTAATAAACTTTATAAACACATTTTGTAAGTTATTATGTTATTTTATATCATATCTGAAAATATTATTTGTAAATTTTGATGCGCCGTGTATCTTACACATGAGTAGTCGGAAATCCTGCCACTTTTTTTATATAACAAAAATGCAAGGGTTTTTTAAGTTTTTTTTTTTTCAGTATAAGAAAAGAAATATTTCATACTTAAAATCTTCAAGTATAAGAAAAGAAATATTTCATACTTAAAATTTTTTTAATAATAGTAAACAGTATGAAGTTTTTATTAGCCTAATTTATTTTCCTTAAACATAGTAAATAATACTTAATAAATTAAATTTTCGATAGCTGCGGCGTATATACCGACTTTACCCTATACTTTATGCATTTATCTTGTTATTTTTTAATATTTTATCTTGCATTAAATTAATGTAAAAAGTTGAGTGGACTTTTCCGTGACGTGTAATATATGTTAAATGTAACACAAATTTTCTATTTATGCAAAAAAAAATTATTCCGCTGGCGAGTTGACACACGCTGAATGGAATTCAGTAAATGGAAATGAATTTAAATGGATGAAAAATTTATAATTCATACCAATTCATTTAAATACATTTTGAATTAAAAAATAGCAATTGACGACAATCATATGTTACAGATCACACATTAAAATTGATTGTGTGATTTATGGAAATTTCTTTGGATTGAAACAATAGGAATTACTTTATTTCATTAACATTTCAGAATTATTTGTTTTACGTTAGGGAAAAGTCGGGTAGTACCGGACAGCGGATAGTATCGGACAAAAATTGTTTCAAGCCATTGCCCCTGAAACACCTGTGAAACAATCGGCGTGTTGACTGACGAAAGGGGGTACGGCTGACGCCATATTAGAACAAACGGCAGTAGGGTTGACAAGTTATAATAAATTTTGTATTGTACACAGCTGTTTTCAGTGAACAAAGATAATTTCTCCCTGTTGTAGCTTGTCTAAAAGTAAGTATAAGTAGGTTTTTAGTTTATTGTTAAAAACAACGTTGATTATCCTTTAAGTTGTAGGCTATAAATCTTGTTAGGCTTACTAATACGGAAATAATAGCCAATTTTTCGTTGCCTGTGGTTCAAGTTGTATCGGACAGATGAGTTGCAGGTTGTATCGGACAATCTTTACGGTTAATAAAACTTAAATTCTTACAACACTTTTTATATTATAGTAATATGGGCAAATTACGTCATAAATAATACGAAAAAAAATGAACAAAGCCATAGAAAAAATTAAAATTAAGAAAATGACTATTAGAAAAAAAAGTGTTAAAAATGTTAAAATATTGAATTTTTAAAGACTGTTTATTTTATTGACTTGTTACGTTAAGAAAAGTTTATTTTCATTTATTGACTTATGTTACTTACACAATAAAAAATAAAATGTAGCGGAAAGTTCACTCTAAATTTTATGTTAAAATAACTCAAAAGTTAAGTTAAAATAATTCTTATTTTAAGTTATTTTAATTTAACTTTTGAGTTATTTTAACAAAAAAATTTAGAGTGGACTTTCTGGAACATTTTAGTTTTTACTGTGTTTTTACTATACAATAATAATATAAAATAATAATAATAATAATATAGATATATAATAACATATAATATATAACAATGATATAATTATAATAATAAGTTGTTTGTTACACCAAAAATGATTCTTTTCTCACACACTGTATCATGTCCGATACAACCCTCCACAAATAAGCATGATAAAAATGCAATGCCTATAAAAAGTATAAAAAAAACGATTGATATTTTTATTTTAGGAACATGGGTTTTAAGAAGTGTTTTGGTATAAGAATGAAGTTTTGCATGATATAGAGTATGTTTAAATTTAGCTATTTAAAAAAGAAATATTTGTGAAAAAGCTTAGGTGTCCGATACTACCCGATCTTCCCTTATTTGTTATTTATTTCCCTGTAAATCGCATTATTTTAACACATTTGAGGAAATATTGAATTAATCAATCCGGACATGTTAAAAATTTAACACAAAAAAATTTTTAACAAAGATCTTTTTTGTACTATCTGAAAATAATTTTATTGAAAACCATCGAAAATAATTATGTAGGAGCATCGCAAGCATGATCAGGGCAATGTTGCAAAATACGTTATTGGTTTAAATTGCTGCATAATTATTTCAATGGTCGAACAAAATTATTTTTAGATATTTAGCCAAATTTTTTAAACATTTCACTAAAACCGTTCTTTCTAAATGTAAATGCACAAATGTTTTCTATTGTGTCTGAAACGAAACTGCGCGTATTATGAGCTCTAGGACCTGTTTCATAATTTCCGATTGACTCTCTCTTATAATCGGCTGATTAAATTTCAAAGTCGTCAATTGTGAAACTAGAAACTGATTATCTTTTAATCGGGTGTCTTAACGATTTTATTTATATGTATTAATTAAAAATATTATATTTTTTACGCAAACAAGTTATAATTTGCAAAAAAAATGCACAAGGAATAATGTGATCAGTGTTTTAGTTTTGCAAATGACGATTCTTTAATCGGCCGATTTTTTAAGTTAATCGGAGATGCTGGGAGTGGTTCCTGGTCGTTACTTTTAACAGGAATAAACGATTCACATTTGTTACATGATTTGTTTTTTTTTAGTACATCTTTTAACACGTGTTCACGTATGTAAAACTTGTCACATTTGCTTCTTTCTGTAAAGAAAATGATTGCGTACATATTTAAGTGAAGTTAAACAAAGTTAACATGTTATATCCCAGACGGCACGAAAGTCGGAAAGATGTAAAGACACCTAAAAACGTTCAAGGAATATCTTTATATCCTTCGTACTTTTGTGCTATCAAGATTATTGATTAACATTACCTTCAAAGAATTACAACGATTTCATTATAGGTAATATAGATACAATCGTCAAAATACTTTGTAAAAAGAGTAACTTTTACATGACACTTTTCAAAATTAAAAAAGCGGGCTATTATTTATCGCTTATAATGGAAAGCTATAATTTATTAGCTTTTGATCACGTTTCTTTTTGTAGCTGCAGTAAATTATGAGCGCTATAAAATTTAAAATTAACTAGTGTTGTTGTACCCTAATTACAGAAGAGATTACACTGGTAAAAAGAGTTCTTTAAATTTAATATATGCAGTGAAGACAAGCAGATACATCGAAAACATGTAGATGTTTGTTCAAATGTACTTTTCAATTTTCAATTACAGATACAATAACGTGTAATTCAAAATTCATTCACATTGAATTTTATGGCATGTTTAGCAGTGTGCGCAACTGTCTAGATCATATTAATATTGTTGAAGGACATTAAAAATTAAAAGAATACTAGAACTACTTTTCTTTTCTCTGTTGGAACGTAGCAAAGCACAACAAATATGTGCGAAAGATTAAACTATAAATTTAACATATTTTGTATGCTGTAAACGATTATATTTTCGGGTTAATTTAACACAAGTTGAATATATGTATCAGAACGTAATATAAGCATTATGTAAAAAAGGTAACACAAAAAGACGCAATACTTTTTTTGAACAGAATGGCAATATATTTTTTAGTAAAACTAGCATTCATAATTTGATTGATCGGATCGATTTATTTGTCTTAAAATTCAGAAACTTAAAGGATTTAAATATCAAATTGGGAAAAAGGAGTTATGCAATTTACTCAATCATTTTATTTCAAATTAATACTCGGATGTGCGTTATAAGATTCGAATTAAAACCGAGAAATGGGTTTTAATAAAAACAAAATTGTTTATCACACATCTTTATTTTTATTTTTGCTGTATCGTGAAAAGAAAAAAAAGGAACGTAACCATGCGGAAGAGTTCAGCTAAAAAAAGCCCGTAGAATTCGAGCGTCAAAACCATTTTTAAGAAAGACAAACTGCAACAAAAAACAGAGTATCAAATTTATATTTAGCTAAAGATAAACACTTATGATGTAATCTTGAATGAATTTTGGAGAATTATGCGGCGCTTTTACGGTAAGAAATAGTCTTTATATTAGTTTCTCCGGTATACGTGTTAATTTATTGATAGAACACGTCTTCTTCGGCCCAAAAAGATTCGTTCGTTTTAGGTTGCGTTTTGCGTAAAAAAAACCCCCAGAATTTTACCTTGTTTTCAAAATGTCGTACTTATTGTTAGTTTTATCGTTTGATCGCAGAACGGTGTAACGATGCAATTTTTTCAAATTATCATCGACATTCGTTCGTTTCGCGTGACTTACGTCACAGCCTCATTTCCGCGATGTAATTTCAGCGTTCAATTTGAGCGCAATTTGCGCAAATTCGATGTTCTTCAATACCGGCCTGTGAACCAGATGTCGTAACGCGAGACGCGGATTATCGTCCGCGCAGTAGGTATATATAAGACCGTACGTATATCGAAACGAAATAAACTTCGCGCGCGATTTTTTTGCGAGCGCGAATTACGCCTCGCGAACTCACCATGACATTGCAAATGTAAAACGTGCGGCAGGACGGAATACCCGGCTTCTTCACGCATCGATCCATACATCGCGTGAGATCGAGAGTCGAACTCGGATTGGCGCGCCCGTGTCTCACGCGTGCGCGACGCAGCTGCGCAACACGATTGGCGCAACCGGCGTCCCGAAAAGACGCATTACGAAAAGAAAAAAGAAAAAAAAACTGCAAAAGATAAAGTGATAAAACGTGATAAAATAGCTTGCAACGCATTATCGTCTAATTAATATTTAATAGTAAAATAAACACGTGTGTTGTGTAAAATAATAATTATATAATGATTGCCAAGTAGAAGTAAATGTCACGATACAATTTAAAATGTAAAAGTGTTGTTTTGATCGCAGGAGGAACACCTAGACCGTACATAATATTAAATTATTATTAAAGATACAAAATGTTAATAATAATTATTTGAATGTTTTAAAAATATTTTTCAAATTATTTCATAAATGTTTATGCGATCTTTGATTGAACAGATCGTAAGATTTATAATAATAATAATAAAGATTAATTAATTTTCTTTATCATGGATAAAGATTTATCATAAATAAATTAATAAAATATTACTATATATTTGTTTTTTTACTTATTTAAATATTATATAAAATACTCAGTACATGTTTAAACAATATGTTGAATAATGATTTCAAGATTCTTTTCTCATATAAATATGTGTAAAATATTTGTAAATAGATATATAATTATTTGAAAAAAATAAATGGTTATAAATATTTATGAATATTTATCACATGCTGATTGATAATCGAGTAGAGAAGATACTAAATTATTATATATATAATTATGTAAAAATATATTCGATGGAATTTGTGTGTAAAGGAGAAGGTATTTTATATTATTATATTATTATATTATAATGAGTTGTATTATAGCCGCTTCTATTATCTTCGTTATCAGATGATGAATTCTAGTAATTACTTACGGACTCATTTCTTTAATAGCTTGCCTTATATAAATATGCCATTGTACAATAGTCGGCATTTGTTATAAAAGACATTTTTTACTCTCGAACATTTCGAAACATTGTTAAGCTACATTTTAATATTTAATTACACAGATTTCTTTATTCAATGTAAAGTACAACGTATTATCATACGAATGTATTTACAATTCAATGTTTTTAACTTTGTGATTTTACTTTTTATTCGGCTGTACAAACATTCGTACACACATCGAGTTATGCAAAGTTAAACAATATGAGATTTTTTTTATGGACCCCTACAGATGTCTCAATATGCTTAACAGTTTTTTTTCCAAGTTTTGTTTTTATTAAAGTAATTATTTGATAAGTTGATTGTAGTTTTATCACTAATCTAGATAGTTTAAAGTACAAAGTTTCAGTATTGCAATCTACATTCGGAAGACAATATAGATTTACATACATACATTTGCACTTATATTTTGTAGAAGACGAAAAACTTAGTTTAAATAAAACGTATTTAGATAAAATAAATTGACACTTACTTAAAATAGAAAAATATGAAATAGGTTCCAGAAACTTGTATGTTTCTGGAATCCATTCTATATTTTTTTTTTTTGTTTTTAGTAAGTCGATTTGGTTTATCTTAAATAAATTTTATTTTCAATAAGTTTCAAATAAATATTTGGTCGACTTCTGATATTCTGCAATGTTTTCTCTTTATTATGAATAAAAACATAATTTTATATTAAAACAATTTTTTTTTTTAAATAAAAACCAATTTTTTTAATTTAATTTGGTAGTAGGCCGTATTAATCACCACTGTTCCTCTTCGATTTATGCTACAGTGTCGTTACGTTTTTTTATAAACAATATTCAATATAATAAATATGTCATAAGTTTGAGTCTGTACTCCATTGAAAATGATGAATAATAATCGTTAACAAGTTTCAAGGTATTGATTATTTAATAAAATATAAATAGGTAATCATAATACTTTATCCTGCAGTTTTAATTTTAAGTTTTCAGAAATAACAACGACGTATTCCGATGGCCTAATATTAAAAATACCCTCGAATATCAAACTGATTATGATTTATGTACATGTAATTTACGGATTCGTAGTTCTTTCTTGAGAAACTAAAATTTTTTGTTATTGTCTGTCTTCGTCTCACGCACTACTACGTTTTACCCTATGGGAAACAAAGACGGACAAAAACAAGAAATTCTCGTTTCTTAAAATGGGACTGCATTCTTCTTCAACAGATTTTTTGCGATTTCTGGCGATTTAATGTTCGATACATTTTTATATTCCTTAAATGTTAATTACATAGCAACACATTGCAGTAATGGTTTTTGCCTTATTTGCCTTTTTTTCTCTTTGCACAAAAAGTATCATACAGCTTCTTCAAACACACACTCACACTTGTCCGACCTTGCATTCGAGATTACGTGCCTGTGTTTTATTTATTCACATGATCGTAAGATCTCTTACGGCCAATGAGATCCGTATTCCGAAATCTCATGGTAATCTTAACTTAATCCCCTCCACTTGAATTTAATGCTTTATAAGCAAGTACTTAAATATAATAAGATCGGACTGTGCACTGAGCATAGTCCGAGCTGTTCGAAATTATCATGAGTATCAAAATACTCTGTCCAAATGTCAATAAATCGATCCTGCAGCGTTCCGAGATCGCATTAAAGATATTCTTTTAATGCAAATATTGTCTCGATTATCGATCTCGCGATGCTAATACGGTCGTCTTATTGGCTGGTTGAAATCAAGATCAAGCTCGAATCTATAATTATGAAATCTATAATCATCAGATTCGACGTTTTAAATATAAAATCAGAAACGTGTGAATATTGTCCACAGTCTAATTTCGGAATCGTTTGAAGTCTGATCTCAAAATTTTATCCGGGCAATTGCGAAGTAATCGCGCGATCGTACTTGAAGACGGTCTTAAATATAACTACTCTTACATATAATTACTACTCTTAAATATAATTACGCACAGAGAGCATCAATCATTAGAGATCGATCTAAAGATTCAGTAAGTTCTTTGAAGTTTCGCAATATTGAAACTAAAAATTATAAATATTTTCGTGCACGGTGCTGAAAAAATTGTAGTCCAACCGGGGATTTGAAGACGAATTTTCAATTTTGAATTGTTTTACTTTGAATTCGAACGCGTACATACATGGAAAGTGAAAAGATTTCGGATCGAACAATTGTGAAATCGTATTCTGGAATGTTGGAAGAGTATACCACACACACACACACACACACACACAGATTTTTTAGATTTCAAAACACTATCCAAACAGGTACTAATCCGGTTGGACTAAGACCGCAGAGAAAACAAAGAGAGAGAGAGAGAGAGAGAGAGAGAGAGAGTTGATGTATATCACGCATCTCAAATGGTTCACTGAAATTTTTGTAATGAATTTAACACAAGATGAATGTGTTAGAAAGTAACATAAATATTATGTAAAAAGTGAACACAAAAATGTAACACTTCGACACAATTTACAAACAGTTTGTACATTTTCTTCGTTTCAAAACTATATTACTTGTTCATTTGCTCGTAAATCGTACTTTCTTTTAATAAGAAGTCTGTTAAATTAATTTAACAAAATATATTCGCAATTCAAATAGCACTAGCGTGTAGAATTAACGCTTGGATGTTAAAAATACCATAACAAGGACTGGCTTTCAACAACAAACAAATAGAAAATGTTTTCTACTGTGCGCACGTAATGATTCCTTGAAATTTTAAAGTCATAAGCCTGTCTCGCTTGAATTTGAAGAAAAACGATTTTCTGTATTCGCAGAAGCGATGTTTATGTTCTTTTCCGTTCAGCTCCGAGCTAACGTCTAGCTGACTTTCACAATACGATAAACGATCGGGTAAAGCGACACCTCTTTTTTTTTAACTATTCATCATCTGTACATTTCTACAGAAATAGCCGTGCGAGACATCAGTTTGAAACGCAAAGATGAACAACGTGGACTACAAGGAGGTGACGCTCCCGAATTATTCCTACGTATTTAATTTCGAGGAGACGTTCAGCCACCACGAGACCAAGCAATGGATGATGGAAAATTGGACGAACGGTTTTTATTACTGCGGACTTTACATGATCCTAATATTCGGCGGACAACACTACATGGCCAGCAGGCCCAGATTCGAACTCAGGGGAATACTGTGTCTTTGGAATACGCTATTGGCTACCTTTTCTATCATCGGCTTCACCAGAACGGCGCCTGAGTTAATACACGTTCTTAGACATCACGGTTTGCACCACAGCATTTGTATACCAAGGTCAGTGTTGAACTTGAAATGACTGAATTTTAAGTATGTTCCTGAATTTATCGTAAAATAATTTCGAAGAAAGTGCGAAGACCTTTAATATTATGTCTGTTGATTTTTTGCGGCTAAATCAGTATGCGCTTGCTGTGTGTGTGTGTGTGTGTGTGTGTGTGTGTGTGTGTGTGTGTACTTAGAGTGAAAAAAATTTATATACACTCCATCTTAAATACGTATCTTCAATTAATTGAAAATTAAATTGATTAAATATTTATTTGAGATTGATTTGGAATATTTGAAATTTGACGCGAAAGGAAAAAAACAAGTTTTATTATAATGCAGTCACAAAGAGCAAATGGTACGTTTTCCATTTCACGCGTAATGCGCGTGATGCATTATTTATCCTTGTTTAATATTCAATGTAAAATAAGGATGAGTGGACATCATGTGTGTTATGCATGACACGAAACTCATCCAAATACACATATTGATTCGCAAAATATCAATCTTCTTATAATTACTTGAATGAATGAAAGTGTGAATTTGATCGTGATCTGATAGCTTTTATCACGAAGATATCACTAAGATAAAATTTGTACAAGTAACGACGCATGTTTAATTCGAGTCATATATTCGTAAAAATATATAGGACATTTGGATTTAATACATACACTGAGAAAAAAAAGTTGTGAACTGAACTAAATGCGTTTAGTTGTTTATGAATTATTTGATTCAAATATTATTTATTTGAGTCAAATACATGGTAATAATTTGAATGAATATCTGTACTTATCTCAACACGCATTTTTTTGAATCAATAAATGTTTGCTTGACAGCCGTTGACCGCCGCATTTAGTTGAATAAATTAATATCTTTTTAAATCAACAACTTTTTTTTCTCACTGTACTGTTGAAGTTCTATTTTCAATTCACATTTGACATTTGCTTTATTTTTGGGTCTGCCACCAATGATGTCTCTTTTTTAGACTACACAATTAAAAGAATAGGTTTTTATGCATCAATTGATATCATTTAAAAGTAAATTTCTACTTTGAAATGGAAACTATCGGAAATTCCGATGGCTTTTTTTTGCAGCAGCCTGAAATATTTAAATTTTATAGCCGCAAAGTATTTAAAATTTAAAGTTGAGAATGCTCATATGAAAATAGGATCCTAATAGCTTCAAAATTATAAAATGATAATTGTCTGTAAAATTGTTAAAGATGATTATGAAATTAATAATTAGACTTAACATTGGTAATTTTCCGTAATTAGGGATTTTTTACGTACATAAACGTGTATGCATATTAATGATTTTTGTAACTCATTATAAAAATTAAAATGGAGTTTCATAATTAAACCTGTTCATATTTACTTGCGTATTTATTTATATAAGCGTACCTGTTTACATAAGCAAGTAACGTAAGCAAGTAATCTAATCCTAAAATTAAATTTATGTACTTTACTTTTTTATTTATAAAAAAATATATTTTGAATTTGATATTATACTTATTATATTATGTTATACATGCACATTATATTGCATGTGGCTGTAAAATATGATATGCTTAATAGCCAATACAGAATATACACGCAAAGATTTGGCGAATGGTTTGTGAATAGTGAAATAGGAATAAAATTTGTAACTTTTTTAAGAATTAATCCATTTGCTTACATCAATACAAAAAAAAGTGAAGAAACTAGATTAACTAGAAAACAAATGTAACTTTATTCGAGTTTTATTCAAGAGAAAGTTAAAGAAATCAACACGTTTACGTAGATAACGTGTACGTTATATCACATATTCTTTGAATAAATATTCATTCTGTGCAATTATTGTTGTGATCTAAACAAGATAAAATTAGTTTTGCTAAATTTAGCAGCGCAATATATATTACATTATATATTTATACATTATGTAAGTCGATTTATTATAGTGCACTGCAGCAAAGTTAATTTATATTAAATTAAGACTGTAGAAGTAAATAAAAAAAAAAAAACATTAAGGCAAAAACATTAATGTTTAATTGTGAAAGCACATTCATGAAATAATTTTTTTTCGGATCATTTAAAAATGTTTTGCCTTATACTTGTTTTTTTTCCCCTACAGTCTAAATTTAACATAAATTTGCATTTTCTTTGAAAAAAGAGATATTGGTTTCTTGGAACAGGATAGTACAAACTATTACAAAACTAAACAAACAATTATGCAACTGAATCATCATAATTTAAACTATTCCTGTGAATTCCTGGAAAATTTACAATTGAGAATATTTTGTAAAAATATCATCAATTTGATTGCAGTTTTATCGAGCAAAATTGCGTGTCGGGCTTCTGGACGTGGATGTTCGTGCTGTCGAAACTACCCGAGCTCGGCGACACGGTCTTCATCGTGTTGCGCAAACAACCGCTAATCTTCCTGCACTGGTATCATCATATCACCGTTTTATTATACTCCTGGTTTTCGTATTCGGAGTACACTGCGTCCGCGCGATGGTACATCGTGATGAACTACTGCGTCCACTCGATCATGTACAGCTACTACGCCCTTAAAGCAATGCGATACAGGCCACCTAAAGCAATCTCCATGGTGATCACTACGCTCCAGCTTACCCAAATGGTGATCGGCTGCATTATCAACATACACGCCTACCAGTACCTGGAGAGTGGCTACGCCTGCAACATCACCCGCATGAATATCCGTTTTAGTTTCGCGATGTACTTGAGTTATTTCGTCCTATTCGCGCGATTCTTCCATAAGTCGTACCTGGCTGGAAAGAAGACCGAAGACAAGAAGCACTTTACCAATAGCGCATCTGGTCACATCAGCTATAACGACAAGCTCAAAGCCAATTAAGATGGTTACTTGGCACACTAGGGCGCCTGGACGCCCTTTTCTCTATCTTACCTTCTTTTCTCCTTCTTTCCCTAATTCTCTTCTCTTTTTTCTCACGCCGCTGGTCGACGTAGCCATACATCCAGGATCTATTTATACTAGGAAATATTAGGGTTTAACGGCTTCTAGGATTCACGTGTTCAGTGGATACTATTGCTAAACTTAAAGATTTACGGACTGTGATGCAATTATTTAACTGTAATATATGGTTGTTTTCATTTGCCTTTCGTACTTCAAAATTATTTTATTATATAATTATCTATTAATAATATTAATTGAAATATTAATTGAATTTGTGTTTTCATATATTTTTTTAATTGTAACACTGTTACATATATTTTTTAAACGTGATTTTTGGTACTCTTTTAATTTTAGAATTAAGGTTTTACCTTAATTTTATTAATAATAAATATTACTTGATTGTATTATTTGCGATTTTTTTAAGATGAAAAATATTAGTTTAGGCCTTTGGAAACATGTAGATTTGCCGCTATATCTGCATTCTAATATATTAATGTTACGTTAATTAAGACGTCGAGAAATGTGTAAAGTTATATATACATATACATATATATAGAGCCTAAAATACACAGAAGCTCTAAATTTTTAGGACTTGTAAATACGTCTACGAGAATTTTTTAGATTAATAGAATTCGTACATATAGGATTTCGCACATCCTAGGAACCATCGAATTTAAAGTCCACGTATCCTAGGAATCATATTTCTTAAACTCTTTTTAGATTCTAGGAGCCGTACGTCCTAAAAGTTATAGATCTTGGGTGCGACGTTTCTCAGGATCCTTATATCCTAGGACTCGTAAAGCGGGACTTGTGGAGTACAGAAACTATTAGTCCTCGAGCCCAATAGATTCTAAGGCGCATATTTAAGATACGTATTTCTCAGGATTTTTAATAGATCCTAAGATCTACCTTATAGGAATCGTGAAACAATGAATTGATAACATTTTTGGGTCTACAACACCTAGGATTCATACTACTACATTGAGATCTTTAGATTCTACGGTATCTGTCGATCCTAAAGTAAATTTTTTCGGGATCCTCAGGTCGTAGGATACAATAGATTCTAATTGAGGATCCATTAGCCAATTAGCGTCCGCCTGCGTGCGGAGGGTACCCTAAGAAGGAGGTTCGTTCGAGGGTGGAGGGAGGAGGGAACACATAGTGGTTCTCCTCTTAGTTTTTTTATATATAATTAATAAAGAGCTACTTTTGCATGTCCTGTGTAAACGTGCGCGAATGTATGCACGTTTCACAAGTCCGATCGGCTGTTGCACAATTGTTATTATGATTTGTTTGTTACTGTCTATATCTCTCTTTTGCAATTGAATATATACATATATTGGGTATTATTTAATAATAATTTATATGACCAAACACATATGTGTAAATAATAATTTCTTATAAATCCTACATGGCATCACACAGATTCTTACATCTCTTACTTACCATTATCCTATAATATTTTTAATTACACTTGTAAGTGTGACAAGCAAAATATCAAAGAATCTCGAATAATTTAATCAAATTTTAATTACAAGAAAATTTCAAATGTCAGTAACGTTATCTTATAATTCATAAATCCATAATCAATTTATTAAAAGAAAAATTTCTTACCATTACATTGATTTCTGCATCACTCAAATAACAAAAACCTCACTCAAATAACAAAAACCCTTCATCGAAGTAAAAGTCTCGACCTAAATGACGCATTGAGGAATGTGTTGAAAGACGCGCTCAGTGCTTGTTTGACAGGACCAAAATAATTAAAAATGTACCTCAATTGGCGAACAATTCTTAACAGACATACGAATAAACATATTTTTAAAATAATTTATGGAATAAAAGTAAGCTTGTTTAAACGCTCGATAATAGATGCAAAAGCAAAATTTACAAATTAAATCAAGATCGAGACGAGATATGAATGAAAAATATAAATGACGATATAAATTAATCGAATATTCTTTATCTCGCAATTTACATGGACATGTTCCAGACTTACTTGTCTTTACTCAGCATGTTACAAAAGTCGATTAATCTATATATGATGTCCGGGTATACAGTTATAGAATGGATAGTCAGATTATGTGAGATTATGTATAAAACATGTGTCGCACTCTTATGTGTTAATAGTAAAAGCGCTGTGAAAGAAAATGTTAATTTGAACAACGACCTATTGCCAAAGGAAATTATTAAGAATCGTAGTGCGCATTGTGTCTTTATATGTCACTACGTCTATTTCCTGAAAAGTTCAAATATACGACCTATCGCCAAAGGAAATTGTTAAGTCGTAGTGCCATGCATTGTCTTATATGTTACTGTGTTTATTTCTACGACTTTGAGTCGAAGTTAGAACTTCATACAGGAAATAGACACACTAACATATAGAGACAATGCTCACCACGACTCTTAACAATTTCCTTTGGCGATCCATATTAATAATACAATTACATCAATTGTGAGACACAATAGACGAACAAATTTTAACAGCACTAAGACAAGAGACATTTCAATGAAAAGGTTTATAACCATTGCGTGTCTCCCTATTCAACGACGAAAAAAAAAAAAAAAACAGAAAATTTCAAAATTTATACATTTTTCACAGTGTTTTGACTATCGGTATGCGACATATATTTTATACATAATCGACTATCTATTCTAATGTATACCCGGACATCACATATAGATTAATCGACTTTTGTAACATGCTGACAAGTAAGAAACATGTCCATATAAATTGCGTTCTTAAGAGATAAAGAATATTAACGTTATATAACGTTATTTATTTTAGCCATGCACATTTTGACCTTGATTTAATTTGTAAATTATAGAATAAATAATAGAAAATAAAAAGATGTATATATTAAACATTAAAAATTTTAATTAAAATGTTCTATCCTTAGACGGCTTAAAAACACTCTTTAGTAGCAATCAATATTAATCAGTAATTGTAACATACATCTACAGAAAAAAATTATAGCAATTTTTTATTAAAAAAATAAAAATTATGAATATCGAATATTATAATAATATCTATTTTTATATTTGGGAAAGTATTTAAAGCGTCTTGAGATAAGCGCACTTTATATATCTTTTCACAAATAAGATCTACAACTATGTTTGTAAACATTTTCTTATCGCTTGTAATTTAACGTACATTTAATTATAATTGTCAATCAATTGTCAAATAATCGTGAAAAAATACATAATTTAATAATCGTTTAACCATAATTAAGCGAATATTAAGTCAGATTGTTTTTTATTTGTCAATTTCGACATCGTTTTCCGGTAGACGATTTTCACAAGAAATAATGCAAATATTATTTTCCGTTCATGAACACAAGTTGACATTTCATAAAACATACTGTGTATTTTCCCACGCATCACTGATTGTTTACTTTATTACACGCGTCTTATGCAAACTTTGATATTTTCAAGATCACCTTTGTACCTTTCATTGCTTTTCTGCGCGAGTGCATATCGGCTTTCACGTTCCTTTAACGTGATTTATCTTGAAATGATAGCGTGATTGTGTAATCAATTTTTACCGTATGATTTACTGACATCACGCTTAAAAACTTTCAAATGTTTATCTTAACAATAAAGGACGTGTACAATCTTTTATATACGTGACTTTAATAAAATAAGCTTGTCTGCAGATATATCTCGTTATCAAAACGCAAAACCTAAATCATATTTCACACGTGTTAACTCCTGATTTTTTTCTTTAAATATCATACGCAAAAAATTTGATAAATATCTTCTCTTCATAAGAATTACAAAATGAGCAATAATGTAACAAAACAAACGTGAAATTGCAGTGTAAATATTTTTTGTCAAAACTGGAAAAAAAAACTATCGTTTATTTTAATGTCTATAATCTTCCATATTTCAGAATTGTCTTATTTTAATTTGACACATACTTTCTCTCTTTCGCTCTGTCCAACATAAATAATAACAAGATAATTAAAAAGAGATATGGCTTATGTAAATTGATGGATGATATATTTCATTCTTCTGTAAAATGAGACAGACATAACACTTCGTAATTTTTATTAGATAAATATAACTAAGTACAATAAATATACAAAATCTTTCATAAATTAATACTTTCGGCATTCGATTCAATTCACGGTTTCACGAAATCTGTTTCACAAGATCTTCCAACATTTGCTATTTGTGTTATTATTCATGCATGCAGTCTGTACGTAATCCAATCGTACGAATCCTAATCGTTTAATTTTGATTACGCAAATCGTATGTAATTAAATACAGTGATACGATTGCAGAACAAGATGCTTATTAGTTTATTCCTGCAAAAAATTATAAATTATTCCATTGCTTATTAATCGCATCAATAATCTTTTTTTTTTATCAGTAAGTAATCTGTTGCTGTATTCACAATTTTTATTCTTTGAAATAGAAACATTATTGAATACACTTTAAATTGTAAAACATAGAAATACATCAATTCTATGTAAATTTTAATTGTAACATATTTTAAAAAATCACGAAAATAAATACTTTTAAAAAATTTATTAAATTAAAAATTTAATTAAAATTTAATTTTATTCAAAAAATAAATGATAAATTTTTAATTTTTGTAATAGAAAAAATTGAACTTAGAGATATAAAGCCTCAAACATTTTTTGGGATCAAATTGACCTCGAGTGATCACAAAGAATTAAACTCTGATGTTCTAAGAACACTTTGAAACAAAACTAAATGACCATCTATATAAAATCTAAATAACAATTCATTTCTTCTTCAATTTTTTTTATTAAATAGCTTCTCATTCGAAAGGGTACGAAAAATTCTTTTTACTCAAACTCTCTCTCTCTCTCTCTCTCTCTCTCTCTATATATATATATATATATATATATATATATATATATATTGCTCCAAAAAATTAGGGGATTACTTTTTTTCAATCATTTTTTACTCATTTTTAAACTGTAATTACTAAGTTAATAATCAATGTAAAAGTAAATAAAAAAAGAATTTTGCATGGAAAACTCTCTACTATAAGATGCTTTAGTTCAATTTTTATTCAGTTTATTACACAAAAATGTAGTTGACTTTGAATAAGGACGTATTTAAAATATCTAAAATCTTGAAATTTGCAGTGCTCCACCACCTACCAAAAAAAAATGGCAAACATAATCATGAATACCATCTCAAAGTACGTTGTAAATACAAGTACTTTGTAGAGCAAAGTTTCTTTTCATTTGAAAGGACAAATTCCGTAATTTGAGATAGTATTAATGATTATTCGCCAACTTTTTTATCAGGCGATAGAGAATAAGAAAATTTTAAGATTTTCGATATCTCAAATGTGTCCTTATTTAAAGTCAACCACATCTTTAATAAACTGAATAAAAATTAAACTAAAGCACTTTATAGTAGAAAGTTTACTTTGCAATCTTTTTTTTTATTTTATTTTTTTTTTACGTTAATTATTAGCTGAATAATTATAGTTTAAAAACGGACAAAAATTTATTGAGGAAAAGTAATCCTTTAATTTTTTTTAATAGTGTATATACATATATATACATTCTATTAAATATTTTATATATGTAAAATGCATTTTTAAAAATATAAATATCTTGTATTTTATAGTTGAGTTAATTATACCTCTTTGTTTCGTCCCCAATCTTCAGAAATGTATGTCAATAGATCTGTTAAGCCTGCAAACTCTGTCCTGCTCTGGGGTGGATTATTTTTAGGTATTTTAGGTAGCAGAGAACCCATCTTGAATCTGAATTCCTCTGCGTTAGTCGCTCCAGAGATCTTCCAGATTCCATAAAATAATAAGCCACATCCTGTGACAGCATAAACTGTACCCCAGCCAAGGGCTCTTATAGCTAATGAGGCTCCAGTTTCATGAATTCCTTTTATACCAGATATTCCATCTCCAAAATGCTTTGGATCTTGCCTCCTCGTTGCCGCCACCGTCCTGGCAAATCCAGCGAGGGCAGAAATACTTGCGACGGTACTCAGAAATACTGCAGCTATGGAACAGCAATAACTTTATTATTGAAAAAGCACAACAGAAAAGATTTTCAAAAATTGATTAAACTTAAAAAAAATTATACATCCGAATAATGGAATTATCGCATTGCGATAATTATCAGATTATAAGAAGTTAAAATATTGATTTTGTAGTGTTGCAAAAAACATCATTCAAAATATTTTACCATCTTGAAATGACTTTCTGATTTTCCTATTCGTGCTACATATAAAATACACTATGTGAAAATTGATGAAATTTAGCAGAGTAAAATTAAGGCAAATCGATTCCAATGAACAGCTTTTTATGAAATTTGAAACAAGAAACGAAGCAGAAAACACATTGCTACATTCGCAAAAATGAGGTTAGTTCGGCGAATAACATGTACACGAACGAATATTCCCCGAATGCTTTTCTTGAATATATACCATATATTTTCTCCTTCCGTTTTGCAGACTTCGTTGCGGACGTTTCAACAGTGTCATTCGATTCAGCCATCGCGTTACGGAAAAAAAAAGTATTTTAGCCGGTAGTGCCTGCCATTTTTAAAATTCACCAAGCTCACCATATGTCTGCGCATTCGGTAATAAAAAAAATTACTCTGGTGATAACGTTGTGTCCCGTCAGCAATTACTTACATTCGATAAGGTAACACGCATTTTTGCTGATATTTTAAAAATTAATCCTTTCGTATACCATAATTTTTTAAATTTAATTTATACGTATGGACGCCCAACCTTGATTTAAAGTCCCGATAATTCCCTTGTGATCGTACGCGCGAGTTAGAATGAGAAAGCAAATGAGAATAACACGCGACGGTAGTTTTACGTTTCGCGCATGTGCCATTGAAATAAAAGGGGTGACTGAGCGGAGGCGGTCTCGGGACTCAGAGAAAATGCTCGATTACAATGATCTTAGAATAGAGGCAGTCGATTGTACGCTGAGATAGAGCGGCGGACTGCCGGGATCTTTTTTTTTGGTACTTCGTCGGAAAATTGAAAGGAAAGTGCGACATTTGGAGGAATCGGGTGCGAGTTCTACGCGTTCTCGACGCATACCTGTCTGATAGAAATGGAAGGTAATTTTATTTTATTGTCTGCTCTAATCCGTTTCTTCTCTCGTCGGATTATTTTCGAATAGACGCTATACGCAGTTCTCTCGATGTTGCAGACGAGGCAAAGCATGATATCGATAAACTCGTCGACGATCTAAAACGCGTCGTGAAGCTCGAGGCCTCGCAAAAAGAATGCCCCAATGTTGTTCAGATCCTGGATTCTGTGGTGAACGTCAGCAAAACATCAATCGGAGGTACAGCTGGACGGATGAGCCGCAACAAATTGCAGTAACTTGGTATTACACCATGCGAAATTGTTACCGACTAATAACACGTATGATTTCAGAGAATACCGAGTTAGTCATTGATAAAGTCTTCCTAACACTGCTTGGGCACATATCCAAACAAGTGGTAGCAAAGACTGCGAAGGCCATCGCGGAGATTGCAAAGACTGATCGGGGAAGGGAGAAATGTACCAATTTTGAGTTGATACGGACGTTGATTGATTTGCTGAAGGAAGAAGATGTGGATGTGTTGACCCAGACTTCCAGAGCTCTAGGAAACATCTGCTATGAGAACGGTTGTTGCAACAGTTATTTATATGAGAAAAAAATCTATTTTACATAATTATCTGTTGTATCTGAATTATCATCAAGTTTCACGGCTTTTCTTTGATGTATTAAAATAGGTATTTATATGAAGTCTATTCTCTTTACATAGCTGAACTTCTTGCATAGTTTATTTTTTTTTTCAATGCAAAACGAAAAAGAGGAAAGATGAATCAAGAAGTTCAGAAAAGAACAGACCTATATTATATATACATAAATGTATATACGTGTCATTATTGAAAAGCTAATGGCAAACATTTTGTGTAACAGAAACTGGTAAAAACTTGGTGAGGGACCAGGATGGTTTGAAGGTAATCCTAGCTCTGCTGAAAAAAGGAATTGCATTCAGAAACATTGAAGGTGCCAGCTTTCTACGGAATGTAGCTGCTGGGTTTTTATTGAACTTTTTGGTGGACCAAGAAATGTTGTACAAAAAGGTAATTTTATAGATATATTTATATATTATGATTGAGGCAATCAAAAATGATATTGCAAAAGGGGAAGTGACTGTAAACAATAATTTTATGAAGATATACCTCGCCAGGCGCTCGAGGAAGACATGGTACCAGTTATTTGCAGCATTTTGGAAGAGGATGGAATCAATGGTCGTGAAGCAGCAATGCACGTGTTACTCACTCTTGGCATATTGAACGATGAGAATATTATATTTCTCGACGAGAGATTGACGAAAATTTTGGTTAACATATTGGCCAGTGACACTTCCTCCGAGCTATCCGAGATGTGCTTGGAGCTGTTACATGGCCAAGCCGAAGACGGTGAATTAATAATTTGATAATTAAAATTAGATTAATTTAAATGAAAATGAAATTAGAATTATACAATGATTAACCCTGGAATGCTACTCTTTTTTTCTTGCATCAACACTATTCTGGATAAAAAATTCATCCATATAATTAAGAATTTTTTAATTTGTTTTTATTACAAAACTGTTAGAATAACTGAATTTTCAGTTTACAGAATTGAAAAATATATGTAATAATTTATGTGAAAATATTATTAAACACTACGATTTGTTTTGAAAAATAACATTTCCTCTTATTTCTTAAACTAATATTATTTTTATAATATTAGTAAACGAAATCTTATCAAATGTAACTTTAAGCTATCCAAATTTTATTAATAAAAATTGTACTAAATTGTGAATTAGTGCTTGAATGAAATTCACACACAGTAGCATACCCGGATTAATTATTTTAGTATAATTATTATAGATTTAAGTAAATTCACCAGACTAGTTTTAATAATGTTATTTTACTTCTAGAAAATGCAAAGCTGTTATTAGCTAAAGCAGGAGTGTGTGAATTGCTTCTGAAACTATTAGAAAAACATGGTCCACAATGTAATGATGAGGATACGCGGTCGATTCTCAAAGTTGCCTGTAACTTGATCGTTTTGATTTTAACTGGAGGTAAGTCTGAGGGAAAATTCAAATGAAAACTTTACTGACTCAAACGAACATATTATTTTTATTTTGTTTAGATGACAGTATGAATCTTCTTTACGATGATAGTAAGGGTCCTGTGTACAGGAAATTGATAGAATGGCTAGAGAGTGCTGACGAAGATTTACAGATCACCGCCGTTTTAGCAATGGGTAACGTCGCGCGGACCGACACGCATTGTAAGCGTATGGTTGAGCAGGGCATTCATCGGAAGCTGTTAAAAATTCTCGAAAGAAACGGCAACAAATCTGGCGATATCAGATGCCAGCACGCCTCGCTCAGCGCGTTACGCAACCTTGTTATACCCGCAGATAACAAATCGCAAATTCTTGCCGATGGTCTGATCGATGTACTCTATCCAATGCTGGAAATTCCTACCTTTCCGGTCGTTTTCAAATTGCTAGGGACGCTCAGGATAGTTATAGATGGTCAAAGTAAGATGTTGTAAACTTCGTTTAAGAATTAAAGCGATACTCTTTCCATAACACTCAAGATATGTAACGTATTAATAATTAAGGCTGAGTTGCTTGCTTTAGGGGAAGCGGCAGTCTCTTTAGGACGAAGGGAGGATCTGATTAAACGGGCAGTCGAATGGTGCTGTATCGAGGACCACCCTGGTGTCCAGGGTGAAGCCAATCGTTTAATCGCTTGGCTAATTAACAATAGCAGGTTCGTTCTCAATGGCTATCTGAGAATCTCTCCTATCTAAGTTCCAAAACTTTCTGCACACTTTTTAGGGACAAGCAGATTGCCTTGTCGATTATCAAGTATGGTGCGGTGCAGCATCTAGTAAAAATGCTTCTAGCGCAACACGCGCTAATGCAAAATGAAGCAATTATGGGTCTTACGATATTGACGAAGATCTGTTCAGCGGAATCTGAGGAGCTACTGATCAAAGCAGACTTCGGTCGCAACATGTGCGAGTTCTTTGCACGTGCCAACGATCTCGATGTGCCAATCATATTAAACGCACTGTCACTATTGGAATCAAGTATTTTGCAGTCAGGTATCTCGAAGATTTATCGTCCTCGAAACGAAAAAAGGTTGTCACTCAACTCTCGATTGACAGCTGAAACTTTTACTGTTTTAGATCGACTGAAGGAGCATTTCAAAAGCTGCGGATTGACCAACGCAGTATGCAAAATTTTGCTTATAAATAAAAATACCACCCCGGAGTTGCAGAACCAGATTACCAATTTGCAAGCGATGCTGGACACCGCTTTGGGAACAAACTAAAGACGATGACTAAGTCAAAAATCCATAAAGAAGAAAAAAAAGAACTTTATGCGTTCACGCTGCCATTACCACATTGTTGTATCTTCCATCATTCCAAAGAACCATACAGAGAGAAGACTTCTTCACTGACCAAATTGTCTCAAACTTTTGATCCATAAATTACAAGACATATTTTATTTATTGAGAAATATATACTCTATTGATGTACATATCGTATTGATACGATTGATTCTCCTATTGTAAGATTTTCATAAAAGCATTTTGAGCGAGCAGTGAATTACTGCTACATTTGTGAAGAATGCACGTTTCTTTTGTACAGATTTTCTTTAATGTTAGTGTTATTTAAATTATTAAAAATATTACTGATGTGATTGCTCGATAATCGTAGGCGCAGGAAATAACGTGAAACAAGGATAACATCAATTAAACTCCAACTAATTTTATTAATAATTAAAGTTATCAAGTAAAATTTGTGTTATTTTATTAATAAAGAGAATTATCAATTTAAAAAACATAAAAAAAATATAATTGATTGAATTAATCACCGATTAAATTAATTGGAGTTTAATTAAAGTTGGAATCGATGATCAATTCAAATGAAAGAATTCTTTGAAACAAAATTTCTTGAATATTATTCATTATTTCTAATCTAATTTTATTTTTCATGTTAACAAAAGATAATTCTGTATTGAAAAAAAATAGCAAGGTTGAACTTAATATTTTTTTAAACTTTTTTAATTTAAAATTAATGGTTTATAAAGATAATTTAATTGTAAGTTACATAAACAAAAAATTAACAGAGAAGTTGTGTTAAGATTAAATAAACTGAAGTTAAATTTTTTATTAAAAGTTAATTTTGTAACTTATTATTTGTATTAAATTGAATGTTATAATTTTTAAAAATTTGGTTACTGTAAATGGATAAAACAATTACGACATAGATTATCAAACAAATCAATATTTTATTTGTAAATTAAATTTATATGAAATAACAAAGAAATATGTTTCTTTTTATATGCATTAAAAAAATTTTTTTCTGCGACATGAATACATATTTTTAAATTAGGAATAAAGTTGACAAGTTAGTGTTTTAAAAATAACTCATTTGTAATTAACCGAGTAAAGTTAAAAGTTAACTCTTCTATTTTATTTTTTAACTTTTCAACTTGTTTTACTGTTCAGTTCTGCAAAACAGTTATAGATATTGATCGATAAATTAATCGCCGATTAAAAATAATCGAAATTAGCCGTGCAGGTGCAACGTCAAGCCTGGCCGGCCTTCGGCAATGCCATCTGGTCACGTCACGTGCCATAGTCCATGGCGCGGCAGTCGCGCGAGCTGCCACGTAATGTTGTGCGTGCCGTTCGTTTGCTCATGAATTGCTCCTGCTAAAGATTCGTCTAGTGGTGCTGCGTGGAGGCGAACGGCGACGAGGGCGATGCGCGAGACTGCACCCAGCCGTTCATAACTCTCGGCGATTCGCATCATTACGAAGGTAGGTGGGACACGCGGACCTTTCAGCCTGTCCTCCCGCATTTTAACCTTTCGGCACGCTGACAATGCGCTTTGGTCGTCCAAACGTCAACCTGCTGATCTATATATTTCCTTATAGATTATTAACACGGTAATTGCTCCGTGCAACGAAGCTCGATCCTCCCGTTTCAATATGTCTTATCTTTAACAATCTTTTCCAACTTCGTGCAGTCTTTATGTATCTTTAATTAAGGGAACTGCTCCACCTAAACCTATAATTTGTCAGTGTTACGTGATTCCTGTTGTTACTGGCGACAATCTCACTTAATTGAATACCTTTTTACGTTGTTTGTTGAACTATACTAGCAATTAAGCATTTGACTGTTGTAATATCGACGAAAACAGTCAGACAATTCGTAGTTACCTGTTTTATGGTATACGTAAATGTAAATATATATCTTCAAAACATGCTACCTTCGCAAATAAAGAAAATTTTCCAAATGTGTTTTGTTTCAGTGATTGTTAAAGCAACAGAATGTCACAGTCAAGCGGTTACCAGTATCCATTGTTCGCAGATTCTAACAATCCCTTGAAAAATGAGCCACCTCCCATAGTAAACGGTCAAAATCCTGCATCTCAACAAAATGGAATGCAGTCTCCTCAGTTCAACCTAACTGGTAAATTTCTGAGAACATATGATAAATTTTATTTCTAAGATACAATATGTATTTTTTCTGTACAATGTTTCTTTACTAGCAATAATTCCTAAAGATGCATTGCTTTTGCACAAACATAACGGTAACACTTTTCGAGTTAATAAGAATTGAATCAATATAGGATTACTGCACCAGTTGATGAACAAATAAAAGCAACTTAATATAATTGCGTTTTTAAGTAAAAAAAAATGATTAAATTTAATCTGTATGAAAGTTAGATCTAAAAAATATTTATTGCAATTTATTATTTTAAAGTTGTGCTATTTTAATATTTTTCTTAAATAGTCATTTATTGATGATTGTTTAGTGACTAGTTAATCTATTTTTTATCTTTTCAATTTTTTATATTTTTAACAATGTATAGTAATTAAGAAAAGCATCATGTGAATTTTGTTTTGACATAAAGTACTTTATTTTAACATCTGTATATCTATACAAAATTTTGTGTGTGTGTGTGTGTGTGTGTGTGTGTGTGTGTGCGCGTGCGCGCGCGCATGCTGTGAAAAAGTAGATAATAGACTTAAAAAGAATTCTGCAGTTAGAGCAGTATTATGACTACTGATTCTAGTTCTTGTAACTTTTTAAAATATTACAAGTTTAAATGTCATTGAATCAAATTTCAAAGTTATTATTTGAATAAATCTTGTCTAAAAAGTTTGCTATTAAAATTGAAACGATTAAAATGCATTTTTAGGCACACCGTCATCACAATCGTCACGTGACCCATCCAGGGAGACTTCCAGAGATCCGTCACCTACGCAATATCTTCACAATCAATATCGGCCTCAGTTGCCACGACCGCCAATGCCACCAATAAACGGACCTCAGAACTCGAATGTGTTGCCTCCGCCACCTAGAACATCGCAACCGTATAGTCCTGGAAATATCCATAGTGCCCATAGCCAATATGTTGCTAACACTCGTCAGAACATCGCAGTTAGTACATCTTCGACTGCTTTTGTATCTCAGCCTAGCCAAGAAATTCAACATCGACCCACAATTCTTTCGAATCAGATGCCCCCGGTAGCACAGAATCCAATTCCAGTGTCAGCCCCGTCGACATTTGCGGATACTGTTAAACCAGATCCGACTAAAGTGAGCCAAAGTTATCAGTGGGCGACTAATCCCCCACCTACTAACATTCCGCAGGGTACTATAGGCGTTCCTGGAGTATCCAGTAGCATCGATAAGCCTAGTCAAGTCTCAACAGATCAAATTGCGGAAAGTCAAACGTCTTTTACTAGAGTAAATAAGAGCTCACCGTACATAGATCAAGGACCTCTTATCCCGCCACCTGCATCCAATGCTAATCTACCTCCTTTGAACAAAACGCATCAGTTAAATCAAAACAGTTATGTACAGCAAGGTCTAGTGAGTTCCAGTATACAACCTCCAAGGACTCAAAACATCCAAGCACAATCGATAATTAGCCCTTCCGCAAGCTCAAGTAATCCGCTACTCAGATATGGAAATCAACAGAATACATCAAGTGCATCGCCAATGCCAAATCCAAGCACACAGAATTTATTCTATAGTACACAAGGTCATAATATAGGTCCACGAAGTCCTCACGATTATCCACCCCAGTCTCAAAATTTACTTACTGGATATATGGATCCCACGGGATTAGGAAATATCCCTCAAAGTCAGAATATACATCAGAATTTAGCTGGCCAGAGGAAATATCCGCAACAAGACACTGCCAATACCACGATGCTATCGCCTTCAGGAGGTAATCAATTACATGGTGCAAGATTACCTCCTTCAGGAATGCCTCCTCTTCCGGGACAACAGACGGTATCTAAGAATATAACATTTATATAACAGAATCAAATTTTTTTTAAATTAATTTTCTATATTTACTGTAAAAAAAGATATATAACATTAATATTTCGATTTATTTTTAGTACGACCCTCGTTCGCAATATCCCGGTCCGATGACGAACGTTCCATTAGACTCATCAAATAGAAGATATCCTAATATGTATCCTGACCAATTAAATCAAATAAACAATCAGATGAGCAATTTGAACATCGCACAAGTTGGCTACAACAAAATATGGGTATTTATTTTTATTAAAATAACATGTACAATCATATACGTAATTTTAATATGTTATTTTCTTCAATGTGTTAATAACATTTTCTAGGGAATGGAATCGATAGACCTTTTACAGTGCCGAAATATACTGCCGCCTGAAAAAGTCGAACCACCAAAGATCAAGTTGCATCAGGAATTCCTAGACGCTGTAAATTGTAATTCTGAGTAAGTTTTTTTTCTTCTTTTTTATTTGAGAGAAATGCAAGAATTATTTACATTTCTGTTACACAAGAATTGAAGTTCCCAAAATACAAATGCAAATAAAAAATTTAAATAATTTGAAAAATTTTTTGTAAAAATATTTCTATGCATAAATATAACTTTTAAATATATGAAAATATTACAGAATATTCAGGTGTACATTGACAAAAATCCCAGAATCAAATTCGCTTCTGCAAAAATCGAGATTACCATTTGGCGTACTGATACATCCTTTTAAGGATCTAAACGTGAGTATAATTTACACGTAACTAAATTTTTCTAATTTAATACATAGACATAAAAGAATATATGTTTACTTTGTAGAATATTTCTAGAAATAAATTTTAATAATAAAATTTTTATTATATGAAGCAGCATTTACCAGTAATTCAATGCAATACGATCGTCCGTTGTCGAGCTTGCCGAACATATATCAATCCGTTTGTATACTTCGTCGACTCGAGGAGATGGAAGTGCAATCTCTGTTTCAGATTGAATGAACGTAATAAACATGAAATTTTTTATATTGTTTAATATCACATGATAAGAGTTTAATATATGTTTACTTTTTGTTATGTAGTTCCCGAGGAATTTCAATTTGATCCTGTAACAAAATCGTACGGCGATCCATCACGACGACCAGAGGTCCGAACCGGAACGATAGAGTTTATTGCGCCAAGCGAATATATGGTTAATAATTTTTTTAATTATATTGTTTAATACATTGCGTTAAATAATCGGCAAGCTTTAGAGAATAATAATATATTCATAATTACTATAATCAAGTCAATTATTATAATATTCATAATTACGAATTTGTGTAAACGTAAGATACTTGTTTGTGATACCTCGAGAAAATTCTTAATAAGTGCTGTAAATTATAGGTCCGTCCACCTCAGCCCGCAGTCTATCTCTTTGTCCTGGACGTATCTCGTCTCGCAGTGGAAAGCGGTTATCTGCAGATTGTTTGCAACACCATCACCGATGAACTATCGCGTTTGCCCGGCGACAGCCGCACTCAAATCGGTTTTCTTGCTGTTGATTCTACTCTGCACTTCTTCAGCATGCCTGATAACGTCTCGCGACCACATGAAATGATCATGCTGGATATCGATGACGTGTTTTTACCGTGTCCAGACAACTTGATTGTAAATCTGAAAGAACGTGAAGAACTTGTTCGCGACCTTCTTGCTCAGCTTCCCGTCAAATTTTGCGGCACTAATGATACAAACTGCGCTCTTGGTGCCGGTCTTCAAGCTGCCCTCAAACTTCTCTCCGCCACCGGAGGACGCGTCACCGTTTTTCAAACGTGTCTGCCTAATACCGGTCCAGGGGCCTTGCAGCCGAGAGAGGATCCTAATACTAGAGTGAACAAAGATGTGCCACATCTTAACCCCGCGACGGATTTCTACAAAAGATTCGCTCTGGATTGCAGTGGACAACAAATCGCGGTTGATCTGTTTTTGTTGAACAGTCAGTACAGCGATCTGGCAACTTTATGTAAGTAAACATATCTTAATTAAATCTGTTTTAATTAAATATGATTATAAAATGATAATTTTTCTTATGTTGTAAATTTGCAAGTAATTTTTATAATTATAATTTTTTTTCCTAGTATACAAAATTTTGATCTTTCTTGAAAAATATTGATAGTCTTATAATTCGAATTTGTACTTATTCCACAGCGTGTGTATCAAAGTTTACGGGCGGCTGCATTTACCATCTGCCACTGTTTCGAGCATCGAAGTTACAGAATACTGAAGCTTTAGAGAGATTACTTCGTCGTTATTTAACAAGAAAAATTGGTTTTGAGGCGGTGATGAGACTCCGCTGTACTCGCGGTCTCAGTATCCACGCTTTCCACGGCAGCTTCTTCGTTCGTTCGACCGATCTACTCTGCTTGCCAAATATTAATCCGGATGCCGGTTTTGGCATGCAAATTTCCATCGACGAAAATCTTTCCGATGTACAGAGCGTATGCTTCCAAGCATCACTTCTGTATACTTCTAGCAAAGGTAATTATTCTTGTAACTCTTCTTTTTAATGTTTCTTTATATATTTGATATCTCTTATATTTCTGTCTAAAGGTGAACGAAGAATCAGAGTACATACTTTATGCCTACCAGTCGTGTCAAGTCTGTCAGATGTATTACATTCTGCAGATCAACAATGTATAGTCGGCTTATTATCAAAAATGGGTAAGCTAAATTTGTGAATTATAAATCTTTATACATAATAGTTTAATAATTATTTATGTTCTATATAAATATTGTTTATTTATAATTAAAGAAATATTTATAAATATTTTTCTAGCTGTCGATCGATCGCTTCTGTCATCAATGTCAGACGCTAGAGATGCATTAATAAACGTCGCTATCGATGTTTTATCCGCGTACAAATTGACACAGTCTTCCAGCGGCGGAGGACTTATCGCTCCAGGAAGTTTAAAGCTGTTGCCGTTATACATCATCGCATTGTTGAAGAGTGTAAATTATCAATGACAAATTCATATTTTATACCTGAAAATATATTGTATATATCAGCATTAATATTTTTGTTTCGAAATTGCAGTCAGCATTTAGATCCGGCATGAACACGCGCTTGGATGATCGTATATTCGCCATGCTTCAATTGAAGACATTACCGCTGGCACAGCTGATACAAGTGGTTTACCCTGATTTGTATCCCGTTCACATACTCGACGATCGCAACGCGAAGGACATCGACGGCAAAGTGTGTCCACAGCCGCCTCGGCTTAATTTATCTGCTGAGAAACTCGACAGTCGGGGTATCTTTCTTTTGGACGCTGGCGACAGAATTTTTATTTACATTGGCAAGAATATCAATCCGCTTTTATGTTCCAATATGTTTGGCACTTCAGGATTCGCATCTATTCCAGATGAAATGGCAAGTGTCTTATTACTTCTCTCGGCTATGTTTTTGTAGCCAAAAATTGCAAAGCTCACAATTATAATTTTTAATCCGCTGATGAAGATCTAATTTCATAACTCGTCTTAAATTTTGCAGTATGAGTTACCGGAATTGGATACGGTAGAAAGCGAACGGTTGCGAAACTTTGTGTTTAGCCTGCAAGAAGAGAAACCGTACTATGTACCTCTACAAATTATCAAGTAAATCAATTGTTTTTGATTAATGAAAATATTATATATTATAAAGCTATTGTTGACTTCGTATATATATAAATTGTCTACATCTTTACGCGTTGTCTGATATTTTTCAACGTAATACATTTCAAAATTGTGTTTTCAGGGACGATAGCCACTTCAGAGCGTTGTTCGTCGAACGATTGATAGAGGATCGATTCGAATCTGCTCTTAGCTACTATGAGTTCTTACAACATCTCAAGACGCAAGTGAAGGATTGACCAAGTTAAGGAATTTGTGCGTGAGACCAACTCCTGCTCGAATGTATTAATCATTGAGGATTATGGAATCATTATGAAGCAATTGCGTAATTAAAAGTTTACGCGATCTGTTATAATCATTAATCGATCATGGGTCATTCGGGATATTTTGGGACGTGTGATTCAAGATCTACTTATGCCATCTACTTATGCAGCAGTGACAGCCTTATTGAAAGACACTGACGCATTTAAATATGATAGATTGTATAATTATTGTTATTATTATTATATTATTATTTACATCGATATAGCCTCGTCATATGGACTTGCGTTCTCATTGCGCGTATCCACTTGGGTTTAAGTAATTTCTTCAACTCGTCTAGTAACATAATACCCAATTTTTTACCATTTTGTTATCCCTATGACAATTTTGAGATTTATTTGTTCAGTAGGACATTTTTTTCGCAATAGCAATAGTTCATTGAATAGCATCAGCATGACGATGCATCAACAGTACAGTTGATTTTCTCTATCATAAAATTGTTGAGATCAAGCATTTCTTCTACATTAAGATTTCTCTCGGTCTTCGTTCTTTTATCGCAATGCACGTACGAATGGAAATGTCATTGCCCGCTGTCTTTCACTCGCTTATCTACTCGTGATTACGTGATAAATATAAGCAGTGAGAGAGCAGCGCAAAGAGAGAGACTCTTAGCTTAAAAAAAAACAATTGACTTGAAATAGAGAAAATCGATGATTTTCCGATGATGTTTGTATAGAATATACATATTTTTAAATTACGTTTTTCCTTTTTTTTCAACGTCTGTATAGGAGTATCGTTATTGTCGCAATACCAAGTGTTCTTACCTTAAAAAAATACCATCTTGAAAAAATCCTGAAAGATATTAATTACAAATAATATGCAATAGAAAGTGAATTAAATAAGTGCAATTTTGCATTTTCAGTATAACTAATAATAATAATAAATGGAAGATGCTTGCGGACCGAGTATCGCCAAACGAAGATGTTTCACGGTGTTAACAAATGCGCTCTTGTAATTTAATTATCTGCGGGCGATAAAAAAAATGAACAGAGAGGAGGTAGCGTAATAAAACTCGTGAAAAAATTATATTATCGGTCACCACATGTTTCTTGAACGGTGACATGTTAATTCACATTGTAAAATTGTAATCTCACAGTGATGAGCGAGATCGTAATAACTAATTTCGAATGGTCGACGAACGTTGCAATTAAAATTATTGTTGCAATTGAATTAATAAAATAATTGTAAAGAAATATATAGGGAAAGACGGTGATTGCGCCAATGTAAAATACGATTATCGGGGCGTATAAGCTCGTCTATAAAGAACTCTATAACAAAATAAACGACTAATGGTGAACAATAGCACTAGCAAGTGTTATGAGAAATAAACAAATGAATATTGTAAAATAATTGTATTACTCGTACTTTGTCATGCTGCCAAAACGAGGTTCTCCGCGTAGTTCTTTTCTCACCATTTTACGATCCGCCGAGGACTGAAACAGCGTGTGACGATTTAGTTTATTATTTAATAATATAGATATATATAATTACACGGGAAGTAATTGTACAATTGTTGTTACATTCTTTAACGATTCCCTACCCGTGTATACTGCTCGATTTTTATAAACTATTAACTTGTATAATTACAAAAGTGCCTCGATCTTTATAAGTCCGACATCTATTTCGGATTAACGTTTCGAAATTTTCCCAAACTGTCCTAAATCATCGCTTTATTCTGGCTCCTTGTGCACACACGGGACATCGCGTTTGTATACACACGGAGAGTATTGGGTATTACAATAGATGCAAATCTGTTTCGTTATGTAGATAACATCGACATATCGTAACTATACCCCTACCCCGGGACTCGGGCGGCACGATACGTTGGCGTCGGCGTGCGTCGTCGCCGCCGCCGTCGACGTCGACGTTTGAGGCGACAAGCGTCGGCGCCGGGCGTTCGGCGCTCCGGAGGCGTCGGCCGCTTGACTGCGTTATCAGTAGTAGTGCCGTCGTCCGCGTGAGCAGGTGAAGGCCTTCGTCACAATAGCAGCCCGACGACCTGGTAAGCCTTGTTTTGACTGGATCCCCTCCCTGCTTGTTTTTTTTTTTACGAGTTCCGCATCGACCGGGCCGCGAGACGGACGGCGCGAGATCCGTACCGCGATTTTTCCATCCCTTCCCCGTCGTGTATTCTCCAACGGGTGACGGCGTTCAGCCTCTCGTTGATGGTCGATCGGTAGCTGATAAAACATAGAAATGGAATTTTCACCGAGATTCAAATAGAATCGCCAGTCGGCGGGTGGGGAACGGGGAGAGAATAGGAAGAATAGATTTCGGGGTAGGGAAGGAGCGTGACGTCTTGTGTTTAATAAATTCGTATTTCGGGGATATTATGCGATTGCGTTCCCGATTTAACTTGCCGATAAATCGCGCGGGAATATCGGCCTGCAGGCCGACTTCCTCGTTTACAATTACATGGTAGACGCAAATTAATTCAGCGAAAGATGGAGGCAATTATTGTGCATGCAAAGTGGTCCAAATTAACGACGAGAGATGCCGAACGTTCAAAATTACCGAGAGGCTTTAATGAATCGTTCGCCTACGTCTTTTACATCCTCCTTCCTCCTTTTTTTTCAAAAAATTTTTGTCACATCAGATGACTCGTCAATGTTAACACGTCAATTGAAGAGTTAAAGTTAGACGCTTGCTTTACAAAAAAAAAGGAAACTATTTGTAAATCGGTGGCATTTGCCGGGAAAATTCTATACCACGGTTCAAGTGTCCGACGTGCAACTTTGTAAACAAATACGCAATCGGGACGGCTCCGATCAGCGTTGGCGGATGGTTAATTGGTCAGCTCCTGGGTTGGATTATCAGGACTATGTTTAGCGGCAGTCCTCCAGAAGATGGGTTTTCTTCTATTTTTACCGTCACCTTGCGTCCCGCGGAACATCCGATCTTCCTCTATTTTCGTAATGACGATGTCAATCCCCACGGTCATTTTCGGTTCAATTAGCACCCTCGTTTCGCAATCTCCGGCTCGTCGTTTTCTCGTGACTGCTGAGAACTTCTCCGAAACCTTCGGCATTTAATGCTCCGCGTAGATTCGGCTTCTTCATGCGATACAAGTGAATCTCTCTCCCTCTCTCCCTCTCTTCATCTTTCTCTGCCTCTCTATCTCGACACGCCGTTTCGCACGGTTGACCTAATGACGACGCGATAATTGTACTCGACATACTCGGCGGCGCGAGGTTGTTTGCCGTGTCCGTCGAGTGGCCGGGACGGCAAACATTTGCCGAACGTACACGGGTCCTTTCCGCCCGGCTTTCTCGCCTGCTGGGAAATCTGTGAGGAAATTTCATTTCGGCGAAAAGAAACGCGTCTCTGGACCGTGCGTCGAACACATCTTCTACAATCTTGCAAACCGGTACTCCTGCACCCTCCAGAACGCGACGACGGATGCTCGAGGAAGCGATCGGAAATCCATATGCTCTTTCTCTCTGTCCCTATTGTCATCTCGGACGCGTCGGATTCCTGCAATTATTAACGACATCATTATTGTAATCTCGGACTATTTAATTTTCCAATGTTCAAAGAGAATTCCGGAGTTCGATTCGACTCGACGCCGCCGCCGCCGCCGCCGCTTCCCGCGTCACTTCCGCGCGATGCGCGCTAGCGCTTCTGTTATCGCGCACTGATGTCGTGCATTCCCTCGTGTTCCTCTTATCTCGCGAATTCTATACCCGTGCGTTCGATTCCCCCGTCGATTCCATCGCGGGTTCCGACGCGCGGTCTGCGATACCGCGAGTCGCCCGCCCGCCTCTCGCAACACAATACATTAGCGACGGGGACGCGGGGCGGCGAGTTCAGCCACGTGTTGGGACGGGTCAAAAGTTCACGTCCCCGAGCTCTCGGGCGACACGTATTACGCATTTCGCGTCTCGGAACGTGTATACATAGAAATTATATACATATGTATACATATAAATTTATACATAACGTATAAATTTCGTCGCGTCGTCAACGAATTTCCTCGCGGGGGTTGACCCTCGAGAGGGAAGGAGGAGGAGGAGGAGAGGAGGGGGAGGGAAGAAAAAAGGAAAAGCGAGATCGATACGTATCGGCACGAGATGACCCCGTCAAAACGCTTTGTGCGTAAAAAGCGCGCGGCGCGCGGGTACGCGCGGCCCGAATTCGCGGGCTGAAAACGCCCGATCGATTCCGGCGACTTCCTCGCTTCTCGCTCGCGCGCTCGCGCGAAAGCTCGCCGGGGCGCTTTCAGCTTCCCCTCCTCCCCTCGCCGCCCCGTCGGGCGCGATGGGGGTGGGCCGAGTCTCTGTTCGCTCTCTCCCCCGCCCTCTCCTTCCCTGCGCGCGTAATAAGAAGAATCTACCTGCGACGCGGTGGTTTTAATTTGATACTGATGTTTTATCTACGTGTGACAATAATACACTGCTGGGACGGCCCTCGAGTGAAATCTGTTTTCCTGTGTCTTTTGCAGAGGGTCCTCGCCCGGCGTAAAATGGGCACGTAAGGGCGCGACACAACAGGGCCTTGAATACTCACCCTCAAGCCCGCCAACTTCACGTTATTCATCCCTTTTCCACCCCCGCCGCCGTCGTCGTCGTCGTCGTCATCGTCGTCGTCGTCGTCGCCGCCGTCGCCGTAATCGCCCGCCCCCGCGGTTTAGCGGGCAACGACCAATGAGTACGCTCGGTACAAGTACAAACTGACTAACGGGCGAGATACAGAGAGATCGCGAGATAAATCGATCTATGTCGTTTGGCGATCGATAGAAATGGCGGAACCGTGGGCGCGCGTGGGCGCGACCTAATCGCAATTGACGGATCGATGTAACGCTCGCTGCGTCCCGCAGGCGAAGACAATCGTAGTTGTTTAAATAGTCACCGATTTAAGACGTAAATAGAGATACATAGATATATATTATATGTAAGAGCAGATATATATATACACACAGATATATATATACACCCAAAAAGTATAGGTTATAAAAAAGAAAATCACAATCTCTATATATTATTTGTTGAGGACGTCGATCATTGTATATTATATATTGACTGCTTGATCGCCGGATCGATTGAGCATATCAAGTATATATCTATATATCAAGTAACACGAGTACCTTGAGCGGGCAATAACCGAAGATCGGGAGAGAACGCAAGCACAAGATCTTCGAGAAACAGAACCTGAATCCGGAGATCCGATCTCGAGAGATTTAAAAATCTACTAGTGGAAGATCTATACGGTGGAATCCGAGCGCTCGAGAAAGAGAGAGAGAGAGAGCCGTACAACGACTAAAGAGGGAACCTGCAGGGTGAGCTTGTCCAAACGTCCGAGAGAAGAAAGATTTTACGATTTTAAGACTATATATAAAAAGTTAAATTTGTGGAGAGAAATTATATATATAAATATATCGCATTTATATACATGTAATAGTTGGAGAAGAGTCCCTAAACCAGTCAGCGAGGCCTGGCGATATCGAAACAAAACTATACAAAACGTTGCGAGGAAACAAAGTTATATTTTCGGAGGCGCGGAAATGGTGTCCCCGTTGGACGCGTGAGGATCCGGGGCGATGATCGCCACCTAAAACGCCACTTGTCGAACTCGTGAAACGTCCTCCTCTTCTCCACCTCCTTCCTCTCCCCAGCAAGCATGAATCTCGAGGTGGAGTTGATCGCGGGGGTCATCAAAGGCGGCCCGCCACCCGCTCATCTGCCGGCGCCGAGGCTCATCAAGATATTCATCGCCGGCGAGAGGGATGGTAAGTGGAGTCGAGAGATTTCCGTGAATACTCTCGAGGGATGCTCTTCAATTTGACGAGCGCGAGGCGCCGTATCTTGTCGAACTTCATCAATAGTATGCAGCGGGTGTCGTATATATTACGTATATTCTCGTAATATCTCGCTTATTAAGCAAAATTCAATCTCGGTAACGTCACGCACACGTGAGGTAACACGTAGGCGTGGAGAGATGATACAGAGATATACAGGATGTTTCAGAAATGGGTAAACGAACTTTAAGAGCATGCTCCACTTGCTGGAGGAAAAAAGGCATGTGAATGTGGGTCAGGAGATGCTTAGCCGAGCTATAAACATTTTCCGGAAAGATTTTTTAACGATAATCACATCCATCGAGATAAAGTGGCAAAGCCAATTGCATAGTCTATACACTGAGAGAAAAAATTATTACAGTTAAATAAATAATGTTATTAGCGCTATTCGAATAAATATTTCACATCAAACCAGTAATATTTACTTCAAACCAATAATTTTCATTTGTTTCAAGCAAATAAGTTATTTGAATAATTCTAATAATATATTTATTTAAATTTAGTAATTTTTTATCTCATTCTTCTCTCACTGTCAGACTTTTATTTAATAAGAAGGATATCTTATTTATAAACTGCTCTTGCTATTGTGGACGCACTCCAAAATAGCTTCATGTGACACTCTGGGAATTTTTACTCTGAATATTCTGAGAATTTTTGAACGTCTTCAATCTATGAGACAACACATAGTGTATTATAAAATTTGAAGATTTTCTGGCCAATATTCTAATATATACGTGTTTAAATTTATTTTAAAATTTATTTATAATCATAATTTTGAAGTAAATCAAATTTATTTTAAGATTATAATTATTGTAAATACTTGTTTGTCTGACATCTTCTAAGCTTAATAGCTTAATTATTCATCAATTAAAAACAACTGTAATAATATAACAACATACACGTATGAATTAACAGAAAATGTAGAATTATCAAAAATATTATGAGAGAGAGAGAGAGAGAGAGAGAAAATTATGAAAAAAACACGAAAGCAAAGCAATGTAATAAAAAGAGTTAAATACTATTAATTTTTATATAAAATCCGCAAGGTTTCCCGAGTTTTTTAAATTGCAAATTAAACCACGTAATAAAATTTCTAGATACAAATTGAAAAAATTTCTGAGAAATATTCGGAGGTATAGTAAATATTAGTAATTGTGTAACACAAATTTATAATATAATGAAAAAAAACCATTATGAATAATGGACTGTCAATATATAACCAGCATTATGAATAAGTATTGCTTACTTTCTAGTGTTTTATATTATTTAATAAAACAGAGTTTGTAACAATTTACATAAAGTAAAATATACTAAAATAGAGTTTGTAACAACTTCAACAAAGTAAAATATACTACAATATACGTATATAATGTATTTCTCGACAATAAACGTCATATTTTGTGAGAAATATTAATTTCTCACGTTTCACGTTTGTATCATTCGTCTGACAACTAAATTACACTGAATCTTATTATTTAAAATACTTGATATTTAATAATTTTCAAGTTAAATAGCTAAAGTCAATCAATACGTATATTGAAAATTGAATTTTTGTCAAAGAATCTCATTTTTTGAGATTCTTACACTGTACGAGGTATGCATTAATACGGAAGAAAATTATTTCCAACAACTTCTTTAATAAAGTGCTCTCACCAACATTTGTTGTGAATAAAAAATGCTTAAAGTTCGGAAAGGAAACGTTCCCAGATTCATTCATATACTCGTTTTCATTCTGTAAGTAAAATGTATGCTCTTAAAGTTTGGCCGCTTACTTTTGAAGCATCCCGTATACATAGTACATGGAGACAGTCTTCGATTAACGTGAAATCGAATTCACATTTGGCAATTTTGCCGGCTAGACTTCCCGGAGGAGCGCAAACAGCTGCTGGAGGTGGTCGGCCCGGAGCTGCAATCAATTTACGATGATATGGGAATCGAGGTCAGTGCAAAGCGATGTCCAATTTACTTTGACGTTCGAAAACGCGTTTGCCAAAATCAACTCTCGAGAGAGCTGTGTGTGCTTGGTTCCTGCGCAGGTGCTCCTGGTGGACATGCAGTACGGTACCAGCGACGACCCGGACGCCGACCCGCATCTGGCGGGCTACTTCCTGGAAGAAATAAACGCGTCCCACCGACATTCCAGGGGATGCTTTCTCCTGGTAAGGAACGTATACACGGCGACACGGGACATATTGATCGCGGCGCTACATTTATCTTTCATTGCTGTAGAATTAAGAATTATATCGGTGGTTCGACATAGTGTTTTTAGCTCGGAAAAATTCTCGGAAATTTTGTGGAAGAAACGGTTTTTTTTCTTTTAAAACTAATACTATTATATAATATTATGATTATTGTCCTCTACATTGTTAAATTCGTTAAACTGTAATGTCAAATTGTATCAAATTTGAAGTTTTTAAGTCATTTCTACGTCGCCACTGCTTCTATTGTCAATTTAACTAAAATAATTGAGTTAAACAATTAACTTTGAAATATATTATACATTCGACTCGAAGTTAGTTTAATACTTACTATAGGTGCATACATTAATGTGGACACTGTTTACTTTGAAACTAAACGATTCAACTACAGAATTGGGTTGATTAAACGCGGTTTCTTTTCAAATCATATGTTTTGCTTAGAATAATAAATTTCGACGTGTATAAAAGTTAAAAATGACAAAACATTGTTTAAATGTTATTATTTAATTTAAGAAATTGATTTAAAATCGATTCTTCAATATATTTAATACAAGTTTAATATGTTCAATACCGTCACTGTCACAATATCTTTTTATATTTTTCAGAAAAAGTGAAAAAAACCGTTTTTTCCTTGACCTTACTGTTCCGATTTTTAAATTAAGAACACTAGCTTGGAACATGTGTATATATATATATAAAACACTATCATAAAATATTAATTCTAACAAGAAGTACTCTACTCTGGCCATAATTATATCGTCATATCACGCCCTTGATATCGCACATTTGCGCTTTATTTTACACATACTCTCGCGTCGTTCTCGTCTCGCGTCGCTCTCTTTTCTTACTTCCCTCTACACATTGCCACAGTACGCTCGAGATGCAAAGGATGACTCGTTTCTCCATTTGTTATCCTTTTCAGCTGTTGACGGGAACAAATTATACCGTAGGGTGGGTACCAACGGAATTGAAAGAGGCTACCTACCGAACGCTTGTCGCGCACTGCGCCCTTCTTAAAGATCATTACGAGCACAATGGGCACTCTTATGTTTTGAATGCAAATAGGTAACGCTGACATTTAGAACTCTCTCTCTCCTTTTACTTTTTCCTTTTTTTCCCTGTCGTCTCTTCGTTTTTTCCTGTTATCAATCAATTGTGTGTGTAAATAGCGTGCAGACCACTCAGCGGGAATGGCAAAAGGATCAGGAACCGAAACTGCGCCAGGCGTTAAAGACCGCTGCGGAACGCGCGTTGGCGGAGCAACCGGATAACCAGGAATTGAAGTACATATTGAAAAGCACGGCGGAACGACAGCTGGACTACGGCCTAAGTGAGTAGAATATATTTTGTCAATATGCAAGTTGAATTATCTAAAAGTGTTACAGACTATTACATTGTATTCAAAACCAAGCAAAGTAAGAAATTCCGATTTTCCAGCAACCGTTTAGCATTGAAGGTGGCATCACATGATGAAGTTAGTTTTTTTTAGGTGAAGTAGCTTTGAAGAGCTAAAATCATTTCTGTTTTTTTTTCTTTTTTTTAATGGTATTATATGATTTTTTTTACAGAATATTATTCTTCTAATTATTCTGCATATGAAAATAGAAATACATGATTCATGAGATGTATAATTCAGAACATCCATTTTGCGAAATTATTATCAAATTTATTCATTATCCTTTGATAAGATTCTCAAAATTCAATAATTTTTTTAGCATCGAGAGTGTGTGTTATTTCTTAATACTTTTATGTACAGAAAAAAATGAGATTAATCCATTTGGACAAAAAAAAAGGTATATGTAGCTGCTTTTGAAAAAAATTATGCCTGTAATATCTTTAGTGATTCGCCCTGTTTGATGTCTCAGATATTGGAATTCTTCGCGTTCAAAAAGCGATTCCAAGTCTCTGGCACCCCGGCATAATATTCCGCGTGTGTGTAGGCACGTCATACATTTTTGCAATATCGTAAATAAATAATCGAACACGGGATCGGGATATGCCGTCACTCTTGCCGCTGTCAATATTTGATCGACTCTCGGACGATGGCACGCCGATGGCATGTCGTACTTGACAACTGAAATTGTGGACTTATCGAGCTTTCTTCTCCAAAAATAGGAGATCCCGACCTTCTAGGTCAAGTGTCGTCCTATGCGCCGTTTAAATTATTCTCCGTCAAACGTGCAACGACTGTTCGCGAAGGAGAGGCCGCACACCCACTGCATTTCACGTTATAAGAGGCTTTTACCTAGAAGCTGGAAATTGAGCCGCTTTGTGCCACGTCTAGTGCCGCGCTAATTCGTTTTCCAGCCAGAAAATTTAATTGGTACTCGAGCTATTTTTAGTCCGACCCCGCGCTAGCTAGAATTTATTATAAATCTTTCAACTCCTTCTCCGTACCTTTATGTATGCTGAAAAGAATAAATTATTTATTATGACTCTTTCAACATACACCGCGATTAAAATCTTTTTCTCTCGGCGTGAGAGAAATTATTTATCTCTGGAATTTTTTTTTTAGAATTTTCTTCATAACAAAAAGCGTTTGTAGAACGAGCTTCAAAGACCTTTCATTGCTATGCAAGACATAAGTGCAGCGAGGCATGTAGGAGGAGCACTAATAATTCATCGACGGTATAATCGGTTGGAACATTCTTATCAGATCTAGACCAGCAAGGCTTGGGAATAATGGCCGTGATTCGCGAGTGGACGGGCGACGATGCGCCAAGGTGCACGGCCGCCGCCGAGGGGCTCAAGACCCGCATCCAGACCACCCTGCCTCACGAAAATGTTCTGCATTTTAACGTGGAGCACCGTAACGGCTGCGTGATCGACGCCGACTGCGACGCTCACGATGAGTATCTTGGAAAGCTACGGGAAATGATGCTGGATAGGATCCAGCAGCTGGTGAACGCGTCCGTCGAAGCTGATCCGGAAGAAGCTGATCCGGAAATCAAAAGTCGCAAGAAGATGGTACAAGAGGTCTACGCCGAGAGTATGGCGCATTTCGCGCTGCTTCGAGAATTACCGCTGGCTGACGAGAGCGACGAGATCGTAGAGCGAGTTAAACGACTTATCCTTGCAGGTACTTTTTACTTTCAAGTATATTACGACAGTGTAAAAGTCTCTTATACACCGAGAGGAAAAATACAATATCTTAAAACAAGAAAATTTTACTTGACATACAAGTTTTTGGTAGATCCTAAGCTCACTTACTTGTAGTTAAAAATATTTCTTAATTGAAATATTTATATGTAAATAAAATGAAGAAATAATTTTTCATCAAAGCAATTTTTTCTTGCAGTTCTAGAAAATATTTTATCTAAGAAAACAATTAAGTTTAATAATATTATTAGCTTCTTTGTAAAATTATTATTTAAATGTGAAAAATGTAAAAGTATAAAATTATATAACTAGAAATAGAGCAAACAAATCTTTATATCAAAATATTAAGGTTTTAAGAAAATCTATTTTTTCATTAAACAAAATTTTTTCTCTCAGTGTATAATTAAATTGTATATAAAAACCTCTAGGCAAGGAGCAGAAGCACGGGCCGATTCTAATCTATGGACCCAAGTCCTCCGGAAAATCGTCTATCCTTGCGCGCGTCTACCAGGATTCGCCTGACTGGCTTTCGGCGCCGACGCTCCGCGTCGTCCGGCTGTGTACCTCGACACCTCGATCCGCCTATAGCCTGGAGCTCCTCCGCATCCTTTGCCAGCACATCGGCTTCCTCTGCGGAGATAACGATGGTAATCTACCGCGCGATGCCTCCTTCGACCCTCTCTACCTCAACAATTGGTTCAGTCTCATTATACGCCGCCTGGAGGAGCATCCCCTTCCGGACCAATTAATTATTCTCCTCGACGATCTTCATCGCTTTCATCCGCTCGAGTGCGATATCGTCGCCGCCTTGTCCTGGTTACCGCTCACTCTTCCTCCGGGTGTTCACTTTGTCGTCACTTCCGCGCTTCCGCCCGAGGGAATGCGCCTCACTCCGCTGCAAAAGGATCGTCTACGTAGCCCCGATATTCTCATCGATCTCTCCGGGCGTGTGTGCGCGACGCCAGGCGTCGACGCGGTTCTGGAGCGCTTGGAGGAACTCGTCGGACTCGGCGCAGCTAATCGGATTGCCTCAATTCTCGCTTGCACCGAGTACGGCTTGTCGGAAACAGAGATACTCGAATTGATTATGCCTACCGGAGGAGAAGAACCTTTGCTTTTAGAGGAGAACCAATTTAACTTTGCGACTTGGTGCTTAGTCAGGAGGACGTTCGCGCCGTGGCTCAAAGTGAGTAGATTAGGATCGATAAGGATTGTCGCTTTAACATCTTTATACTATATTTCCGTATTATTAAATATTTATTTTATAAATATTAGGGTTGGATAACAACTAGTTAAAAAATTCAAAGTTAATAATAAAGTTAACAAGTTAATACTTTAAACATTAACTTTTAATTTTTATTTAATTTTAACTTTACCTAGTTATTTTTAAAAAATGTAAACTTTTATTTATTAATTTGTTTCCAGGTTAAAATTTATTTGTGTAAAAAAAAAAAAATTATAAAAGACACATTCCTAAAAATCTACATTCCTAAAATATTTCTTTGTTACTACGTGTAAATTTATTATTAAATTTATTTTAGATAATCCATATTATAATTGTTTTAAGTAGTTCCAAAGCTTTAACTTTAAAGAATTACGACTTTCTAATTTAGTACAATGATTTTTAAAATTGACTTTTAATTTAACTTAATTTTATCTTAACGTAACTTTTAATTGAGTTAGTTTTATGTTCATGTAACTTTTAACGTAACTAAATTAATTTTATAAATCATTAACTTTGACTTAATTTAATTAAAAAAGAATATTAACTTACTCGACTCTGCAAAATATATTACTTCAGGTACGAGTTATCAGCGGTCGATTGATGTTTTCCTGGCGCGGGCAATATCGCGAAGTCGTTCTCAGAAAGTATCTCTCGAATCAAGACGTTTCTCGCGGTTACCACGCGGAATTGGCCAGTATCTTCTTCTCCGAGGACGGCGACGATAGTTCTGAGAAATCACCGGAGAATCCAGCAGCCTCTTCGTCTCCTGTCAAAGAAACGCCATTTCAAAGTGCGCCACAAACCCAGGATGTCACATACACACTTCGACACGTCGAAGAAGCGTGGTTACATCTTTTGCGCGCTTCCGACGTCGACAAACTGAAGAAACTGGCTGTCTGCGCATTTGATTTTCTTCTCGCCAGCGCCCAGATGATCTCCGTAAGCTACCTGCGATGCGTTCTCGAGCACGCCCGACGATATCTCCTCGAGCGCGACTTGGAGCTCGTGTATTACGCCGTGAGAAAATCCAGCGATGTCCTTACCAGAGATCCGCTTCAGCTTGCTGCGCAGCTTATCTGCTGGTTAAGACCAGTCGCCGAAGACGGCGGTGATCTCGTAAGTCTTTTTTTATTTTTTATCTTGATCGAGAGTGCTATTAATCCGTAAATAGGAAAGACTTACTCGATCGTTTCATTAAGGTCAGTAGAATGGTCATGGCGGCTATGGCTTGGTGCGACGGTTACACTGCGCCTTTGCTCGTGCCCTTGAATGGATGGCTACAACCACCTTTGCCACTGCAAATCCGGGCGATTACGTGTCCTCAGGGAGTTAAATTGATCGAAGCGGCACCATCTGGCCAGCATGTAGTCGTCGTGCCACCGCAGGGAGATGCTCAGTTATGGCACGTGATGTCCGGTCAGCTTGTTCATACATTTAAAGGTAGAGAAAAAAGTACAGTTTAACACGAATTGAAACAGATTATTACCTTATAACAGATTATTCTTTCTATTCCGCGAGTTTCCAAAATATGTTTTCGTTAATGACCATTAATAAATTATCCCTTTTCTTATACTAGGACACTCCAGTCCAATCTCGTGTTTAGCGGTTACTCATCAATCTCAATATCTGCTGACCGGCTCCGAAGATACTTCGATTATCGTTTGGGACATGAAGGATCTCGTTATGAAACGTCGGATTTGCGAGCACATCGCACCGATTCTCACTTTAACTACGGCACTCAACAACTCTGTTATCGTAAGCGGTGGTGAAGATTCCAGAATTATCGCTACAAGTTTGCTCACTGGCGAGGTTCTGATGAAGGTTGATCATCACCGAGGCCCCGTTACCACTATTCGAGTTGATTCCGCTGGCGAAGTCTTGGTTTCTGGTTCTGTCGACGGAACTGTGTGTCTTTGGTCTTTGGAAAGCTTCAGTCTTCTCAACAGCATCGTTCTCCCTTCACCGGTGGTCATGCTAGACGTATCTGCAGATTCAGTTTTTCTTCTAGCCGCTTGCGAAGATCAGAAGCTTTATCTAAGATCTTTAGCAACGGGCACGGAGATACATACACTTAGGGGACATCAAGGTCCAGTTAAGAGTCTTTGTCTGGCAAAAGATTGTAGAAGAGCTATCGCCGGTGGTGTTGAAGGCAGAGTATCCGTATTTGATATGCACAGTGGAAAGTTGATCAGGACTTTGCCCGCTAATCCGTCGGCGAACGTTACTTCGGTCAAGGTGATTAACGCAAAAAATCACACTTTAACGCAAAAAATCACACTTTTTTTCTCTATATTAATCGCATAATTTCTGTTGGTTTTCCTCGCATCTCTATTTAGATCATGCTATCATATTTCCATTTTCATCTCTCGCAGGTAACTGAGAAAGATGACTTTCTGATAACTGGCGGAGGAGGTCGCGTGACTTATTGGAGCTTCCGCGGTGAGGAACCACCACCGAAGCCGCAGAAACCTGGGAAACAGGATTCTCTGCAGCCCCATACTGCACCGATATCCTGCTTGGACATCTCTAGGGATGGCGCAATGGTGGTTACCGGCGGTGTCGATTCTCTAGTCAATTTATGGCAGCTCAATACTCACGAATTGTTATCTACCATGGAAGGGCATATCGCCAGCATCACCTGTATCGCATTTTCTGCATCAGGACTCTTTGTCGCATCTGGTACAAGCTTTTAAAATAATCCACGTATATAAATAAACTATAAATAAATCCTTAAAGAAACTAAAAAAAAAAATAAAATTTTTTTCTGCTGATTGATCTTTATTCGCTGTTAACGTATCTAGATTAAGCAAAGACATAAAGATGTGCGTAAATTCTTCAGGATCTGAAGACAAGACAGTCCGCGTGTGGGGTTTAACTCTAGGGCTTGTCGTGGCTACGTTCAGGCATCAGGCGCCGGTAACTGCCGTTACCGCTATGCTAGATGGAAGAAGAGTGGTCAGTTCAGATCGCGCTGGCTCTATCAGAGTTTGGGCAGCAGATAGTGGGACATTGATTCAATCTGTTTGCGGACCCGGGCGATGTTTTGCTGTTGCGTCCGATATGAGGTGAGAGGACAAGACTTAAATAGAATGAACTTATAAAAGTATAAATTTATCTAAATCAAATATTTTTTATCCGGCTCTTCTTCTATTCATTCCTCTTTTCTTGCATTTCTATATCTTTAAACTTTGATTGCTATTTCACAACCCGTTTGTAACATTCTCCAATTCAATTTATCCAATTCCAGATACGCGATATGCGGTGCTGGTGATAACCAGATGCGCATGATCAGTCTGGGCGCCGGACCCGAAGAGAAGCATCAGGTGTCGCACTCACAGGATATCACGTGCCTGGTGGCAACGCCGGATTCTCAGTACCTGATTACCGGTTCTCGCGATATGAGTCTGAAGGTATGGCAACTGGCCGGCGGTAAACTCTCCCAGGTGCTGGTCGGCCATACGGATCATGTGACTTGCGTAGCGGTCGCAGTGCTTGACAAGTCTATAGTGGTGTCTGGCTCCAGAGACGCCAATTTGATCGTCTGGGATATCAATACTGGCGCCGACTTACATACTCTCGTGGGTCATTTGGGCTATGTGACTTGCGTACGTCTCTCCGGCGACGGTACTCTGGCCGTTTCCGGAAGCGAGGATAAAAGCCTCGTTGTCTGGGATACCAAGAAGGGCACCCCGCTCAGTTCCATCATGCTACATGTGCCGGTTTTAGGAGTCGAAATGTCTACCGATTGCTCCAGGATGGCAGTACATTTGCTGGAACACAAATGCATGCCTATTCTGTGTCTGCATAATACTCCCGCGCAATACGTCAAATTGCCACCGTACGTGGCGCCGCGAGATCTGAGACCACCAGGACCGAAGCGACCCGCAAAGAGATTATTAAAGAAAGAGGTGTCTTTAGATACTTACACCTGGCAGCGAAAGTATGGGCATCTTACATCAGGTTATTATTTTTATAATTCTAATATTATTAGAGGAACGTAGTAGTTCTATTAAGCATGTAAAATAAGGGTTTAGTTTGGCATTGCTTGCATTTATCTTATTATACAGGTATCATAGTCTCAAGTATCGAGGAGCGAGTGAAACGTCGTTTTAGCGTGAGCGCGTCAATGGAAGAGATCAGCCAAGCAGGTTTAGCCGGTTCTCAACCTGGCCTAGGTCCTGAGCAGGCCGCTTTAGCACAATCTCAACATTTCGAATCTCAACATTTCGATCAACTGGAGGCTCTTTGGAACAAGCAATCACCGCCGCCAAGACCACGTGGCCTAGTCCGTACATTAACGAAACAAAGCTCGCTTCAGGCTACACGAATTTCCGACTCTGAGGAAGAAGGTAAACGTATACAATGTTATCCTTTATTATCTAGATTGCTTAAGCAAATGCTTTATTTTTTTTATGATAAAACGTACAAGAATAAAGTTAAGAATAGTGCGATATTGTATTGCAGATATACCGGATTAAATGGCAGAATATTTTCTATCGACAATCTTCGGTTGATTGTCGAATATATTTAAGCTACAAAATGTCCTTCCGTGTCATTTGATGCAATAATAAAGATATACCAGAAGGTAATAGACCAGAACAAAATGCAAAATTTGTCCATTGTTTTCCATTATTTTTGCTCTATGCTCCGTAACTTACCTACGTATTTATTTTACTTTATTATACATGTATTGCCCATTATATTGAACTTTTTAACTGTTTTGTACAATATTAGAATCAGTAATGTTATATTATATTATACATGTAATAAATATTATTTATTTCGTCAACTCGCTTATTGATTACGTGTGAGTAGTTCGGAAATATTTCGCGACAATTTTCCATGCTTTCGGTGCCATAAAACCTTCGGGAGGATCTTCACTATTTTTTGCAAAATCTATAATGTAAAAAAAAAGCAATAAATTATTCTTACAGATCTTGTAAAGATAGATGCGCGTATAGAGCATTCACAAATGAAAATAATATAAAATTGACAAATAAAGAAATGAAGAACAGAATCAAAACTTACTGCGCATTTTGGTACCGGAAATAAAGATGAAGTCCTGTTGCCGTTCGACTTCGAAGAAAGACATTTTGTTCGCTTTGGTGTCGTAAGCAGCTACCCTGAAAGGAATAATTTCGAGATTCTGTAAACCCGGGGCCATTGAAAGGACGCGCGCGCCATGAGTGGCATCGTAGAGATTACTGTCTGGTGTGGCGGACTTGTCGGGATGAGGGATGCCAGCAGGATCTCGTCCGACAATGTAGAAATTTGCTCCTGCGATCATACGAGCTTTGGCATGCCACTGCACCTAAAGAATGTAAATCACGCTGAGCAGTTGGGCATTTTTAAGCTAATTAACATTCACGGTCTTTACATATTTCAGGTGTTGCATGTTGTGCATAGCGCGTTGTTTAACGAAATGTTAGAAAAAAAAATATACCGACCTCCGTGGGACCAGCGTAACACATGGGGCTAGGGAAGATAGCGAGAATGGTATCCTCGTGCAAGACGCCTTCTTCGAGAACGGCCTGGTGCTGCTGTATTCTAACCGATAGAGGGACATCATCGTCTTTGGTCCACCCGCCTAAAGGATGAAGAAGAAGGACTGGTTTCTTGAAGCCGGATTCCACGAGACGTCTCCTAGTATCCTGAAATACAACGAGGTATAAAAATAACGAGCCGTTTGCACGACGGATCTGGTTCTTGAAGTAAGCGCCAGGCACCAACCTGCATCAGTAATGCGTGTCCGTTGTGTATCGGATTTCGCAGTTGGAAAGCAAAAACTACGTCGGCGCCAATCTCCCGACACTTAATCTTGATCTCGTTTGGCGTTAGCCTGTAGTGATCCAGCCCATCGTCCCACCTAATCCTTTCGAGCACTTCCAAATCACCGCCGACCAACCAGTCGCCGGAGTCACGGATCAATCTGACGTAGGGATGTCTGGGATCATACGTGCCGAATTGACGGCAGCAACGTTCCTCCTTGCGGTGAAGATAAAATTCCGGATTGCGTAAGACGGCGAGATCTTTGTCCTGGTACCTGAGGACGAGCGCAGTCGCATCGAAGCAGCGCTCTTTGTCGACGGTACTTCTTTGTCGACGGTACTTACGGCGAGAACAATGGGGATCGATTGATTGATGGTAACACCGTTCTCGTACAGACAATTGAAATGCTGCACCTGTTAAAAAAAAAAATGCCTTTTATACGTGGATTTGATATTTTTATGTAACATTGTAACTTTGTAAGCTGTTACGCATAGGACAGGCCTTAAACCTACTTGAAGATACTCGTTCTCCCTCATGAATCCCTTCAAAGGCGCCGCCCATCCCTCAGCGAGAACTTGCAGCCATTGCACGTCTACTTTTCCAATTTTCAAAGTCGGAAGAGTTTTCATTTCCTTCCGGACGTCATCCAATCTATCCTCTTCCACGAATAACTCCAGAAAAGGAAATTGCTTGAGTAAACATGCCTTTGGTACAATTTGTTTGAGTTGGAGAAAGTTGATGACGATGTCGGTGGATTGTTCAATAGTCGCGTTCTCCGTGTCGACAACGAGGTCAGGCTCGGTGGGTACGTCATAACTTTGATCGATACCGGTGAAACCCTTAATGATACCTTGACGCGCTTTCTTATAGAGTCCTTTGACGTCGCGGGCCTCGCAGACTTGGAGGGACGCGTTGATGAATACCTCGAAAAAAGGCAGATTGGCATTTTCGTGAATTTCTCGTGCCATTTTTCGATCCGCCGCGAAAGGTGATACAAAGCTGCAGAGGGTAATGATGCCGGCGTCCGCGAAGAGCCTCGCAACTTCGGCGACGCGACGCACGTTCTCCTTGCGATCCTCCTTGCTGAAGCCGAGATTACGATTTAAACCGGTGCGCATATTATCACCGTCCAAACTGTACGTAGGAATTCCCTGTGTAGCAAGATTAATATCGACTAAAAATTGTGAATGTAGAGCAAGGAGTCGAGCGATCATCGAGTCGCGACGTACCTGAGAAACGAGATATTCCTCAAGCTGAAAAGAAATGGAAGTCTTTCCGGCACCGGAAAGCCCCGTCATCCAAATTGTGCATCCGCGAAATCCTCCAACGGAGCTGATTGCTTTTCCCCGTTTCGTTCTGGACACATGATGCGCTTGAGAAGACACATTGGTCGCTATTGCCTCCGCCTGTGATAAAAAATCCATGGCTCTTGTAGAGACACATGGTCAATAATATTGCGAGTATCAATGAATACTGACAATATTGTTAACCGTGTAGAGTTAATATTGATATATTGATGTATAATGTTAACGGTTCCGAATGTCTTGAGTCTTGAGCATTAATGTTTCATTCAGCAATATTCTGGTAAATATTTTTTAAATTTTATATAATTTTTAGAACTTCTACGTAAGTTTTAGTATTTTTCAGAATTTCTGTAATAATTTCAATATAAAAAAATTTTTTTTCAAATATAAATTAGATTTTATATCATTTGAAAAATACTTTTCAGAAATGCAAAGAAAGTCTACAGCTTTTCTAGAATTTTTTTTATACATATGAGTTTTGAAATATTCTAAATAATTTTAGATTTTTCTTAATTTTCAAAGAAAGCACTTAAATTTCAAGAAATTTAAGGTATTTTTTCAAAAATTTTCATGAATTTAAAATATGAAAATTTTTTTTAAATGTTAGAAATATAAGAAATGAGAATTTTTTGTTGACCATAGTGCTGATGCTCAATATAAGATAAAAAAATTTGAATCACCGTCAATATATACTTATATCGGCCTGTCAATATTACAATCATACACGATAATAATAATATCGTTAATGTTGATACATAAAACTGAGTTGAAATATTGTCAATAATACTAACAATGTAAGATTGTAAAATTATGCATACAGTATTACTGGCAATATGCATATTTAATAAGAATGCTGATAATAGAGACTTACGTCAATAATGTTGATCAGTAACAATATTGACATTTAATATCCCATCACCATTAACATAAGTCTCTATTATCAACATTCTTATTAATATTACACTTCTTTGGATATATATTTTTTAATATACAACAATTTTATTTCGATATATATCTCACCTCTTTCGAAGAATCCGAAATTTCCAGAATCGATCGTACAAAGATTCCCATTTCTTGAAGATTCTGAGAACCCTTTGCTTATTGCTCTTTCTATTTATTAGCACTTGTTATGCAATAATTTGTGCTATATAACAACTACTGTTATTACGTTATTTTAATATTATTTTTATAGAAATACAAGACATATATTGATTAATGTTATGAACCTCAAATATTAATGAATTAGCAGGAGACGTCCGAAACGTACGACAGATGGTAGAAAACTGATCTGGTGGATGGAGTGTAAGATGCTGCTTGAAACGAGAAAGTATGAGGAAAGTCACTTTCATCGATATTCCGGGGGATAATTCCGGGACAGGTTCAAGAAACTGACACAACGTAAATGCGCATCACCATAATTCGGTCTTTAGATTATAATTCTAAAAAATATATTCATAATTCCGATAAGTGCATTGCATATTAAATTATAACGTCTTGCTAAAGAATTGGAAAGAGAAAAAAATAATATTTTTTATTATACATATCTTCACAAACTCATCAACAATTTCTTTTCGCAAAAGCAAACAAATTATAATAATAAAGCTGCACTTACAAATTTATTTTTTTAATGAGATATATTATTTAATATTTGATATGAATAAACCGCAAAAAGCGTAATTTGCGATGTACCCAGAGTTAATGTTCATAGAAAAGATAATTAAAAAAGATAAAGTGTGACATTTTTTTTGTACTATTTGTGACAGTAAATCAAATTTTCAAATTTATTAAATACGCCTGCAAAGTGCGATTGATTTAGCTATTAATCTATGATTTAGCTATTAATCTATTTTCGGACGACACAAAATATTTATCACAAATGTTCATAAATATTTTGAAAATTTATTTTTACAAAACACGTAATAGAGATTTTATAGAAATACACTTTTTATAAAGATTTTAAAATAATACAAAAATTACTGCAATATATAAAATATATTTATATTCCAGAAATCTATTTAAAAATATTTCTTATTTACATATATATATATATATATATATATATATATATACACACACATATATTTATTTATTTATTTATTTATTTATTTAAAATATAAATGCTTATAAATATATAATATTTATAAATGTTTATTATAATCTTTTTGATGCTTGCATTTTTCGGACATAAAAACATATACACAATATTTATGCATACGTATTTAAAATATACATTCTTTTATAACTTATATTTTGAATTATTTTTATTTTTATTTGTGTTAATAATAATTTCTGCATAATTTTTACTTTATTTTAATCAGCATTTTATTTGTTACAGATCGAAGCACTTGGTGCATAAAAAAAACAAGAACACTGTTTATTGATTAAAGAGATTTCAATTATCAATTCTAATTGGATCGAAAAAATGCATATATTTTCAAAAAATAAGATTTTCAAACGTTTCTAACAATTTTTGTAAAGTGTGGTAATAAGAAAAGAATAAGTGCATGTTTTAAAATATATAACATTCAAAGAATTCGTGGTTCATAATAATATGCAGCTGTGAATGTACATACAAAGACTAAAAATTGATAATGAAACGTACAGATTTGTAAATAATATATAACGAATTTACATGATTATTTAGAAATCTAAATAATTCTACGCAATACTTAACGTACAATTTTTTAAAATATTTGAGAGCCTTTTCTTAATGCATTATATCTGCGATATAATAAAATTTCAGATGTTTCCTGCGTTACCGACGATTCAAATTATCTCTTGAGTTGTGTGTGAGTTTTGTTCCCGCTAAAGTGACTTCCATTTTACTCTACAAAAATGCCGGCGATTCCTAGGTTATTGTAGGTTATTTAGGGCAACATTGAAAACACGTGTTGACAAGGACTACATGATTAAACGTGGCAATGCTTGATTATACCTAATATCGAGGTATCTTGTTAATCGTGTTTAATTAGCCTCAAAACGTACGTTTATTTTATCTCATAATCATAGATTTCGTGGGCGAAATTGTGTGTGATTGTTTACGTGTCTCATCCAGAGTTTGTTTCATTTGTTGTTTTATTTTGGGATTTAAATTAACGATCGCGTTGCAGAATGGAAGGTTTCTGTCCGCTGTGCGCAAAGAACGGGACTCGAAGAAGAGTCAAGGCATTTCAGATTAATCTGGAAGAAGCGGTATGGGCCTGTGAGTCAGAGGAAGTAAGTAATCTTATTCCTATTTCGCATATACTTTTTTTACATTTATGCTCACATGTTCTGCTCTGTACTTTAGTGCATCTGGCCGTTCGGTTACGAGGATTTAAAGTTCTTTGCTAGGCCTGCTATCTCCTGCAAGTGGGAGGAACCGAAGCCTGTTGAAGAAGACAATGCATCTGCGCTGATGGAACTCTCGCTCTACACACCGCCCGTAACTCCTGGACAGGAACTCTCCAAAGAGCAAACCGAGATTGCTAACGCGGAGTCAAATCCTCCAATGGAAGATAAAATTGGAACGTTGCCTAAATGCGAATTTCTTATGTCACTGAAGGATTCTACTGGTTCAAATAAATCATCGCTGTTTGAGCCACTTGAGTTTGGAGGCATTAATTGCACTGAAGGAAACGGTAGTCTTATGAATGAACAGATTACAGGCGTTAATATTAGTAAGGCACTGCCCAGGATTACCAGCATTGAAAAGACGAATATTAATCTTAGACTTTTTTCTAATACTGGTGAATACATATATTGTGATAATAGAAAAGTACAGACACAATTGCCCATGAATACAACTGTAACGAACACTTTGCAGAATCTCGATTTATCTGATAGTGGATGCACAGAACTTGCTTTAAATATGTTATGTAAAATTGGAAGTGAACAGTGTGAAAGTGGCAAGTTGCAATCAGATGCTACGGCGAATGGTGTGGAGTCACGTTTAACACTACCGGAAAACACAAAAATGCTAGTCGATGTAGATGGTACAAATAGCTTAAATACGACAAATGTGTCAACTGGTGACATTGACACGCTGTTGGAGGAAATTATGAACAATGAAGGTCATTTAACGCAGATAAATGACGATTGGTTAAACTCGTTGATGAGTTGACAGTAATTTACATTCATTATTATTTAATGCAATATAGATTTTACTAAACAAAGACTGAATTATATAGTGAAAGAGATCAGGGTATGTATTACCACTTGGAATACATTCAGAATTATTATATTTTTCCTGAAAAACAATGGAAATCAAGAACATAATAAAGCAATTCCGATCGGAATCCATTTGGTTTCATAATATTTTGATTGCCATTGATTTTTATAAAATGTGATACTGAAATGACTTACCATATTAAAGTATTATTATAAGAAACAGGATATTTCTATTACATTTGTTTATTGCGTTATTACGTTTATTTTTAAAAGTGTCATAATTAAATTACAGTACATTACTTGTACAGTAGAAAAAATAGAATAGGAAATTACTTGACTTACAGGAAATTACTTGACTTTGTCCAAGAAATGGAAGAAAAACGATCAAATAAAATTTTATTAATTTTAGGATATAAAAAGATATCATTTTTTTAATAAGTTAGAAGAGGAATGATTATTACTTTACTAAACGATTATTTGTGTATCTTGTTTCATTTTAAGATTGATTATGTCGCAAAGCTCCACATTGAATTTAAAGTGTTAAAACTTTTGTTTCAAGCGCTCAATCCTAATACTCTGAAAATATATGTTTATTTGTAATAAACTGTCTAAAACATGCATGTTTTTTTGTAATTCTTTTCTTTGAATAAGTCGTACATATAATTCTATTTAAATTCCATTTTTCAATATTTTAAGATTAAATATGTCTCAATTCTTCATGTTTGATTTGAAACATTTTAATTCTATAACGCTCAAGTATCCTAATTGCTCTGAAAAAATATTTATTTACAGAATTGGGTATATTAATATTTTTATAATTAAAGTTGATATATAAAATTAATTTAGTTAAAATTGAGTTGCATGAATGAAAAACTATTTTAATTAAAAATTGCGTTAAAATTAAGTTGAATTAAAAGTTTATTTTGAAAAGTACTTAAATTAGAATGTGATTTTTTAAAGTTTAATTATTCTAAATAACAAAATCATTAAATAAATTTAATATTTTATTTATAAATTAAATTTATATGATATATATATATATATATATATATATATATATATATATATATATATATATGGATGTGTATTTTTTCTAAAATTTTTTCTTTTTCTTAGGTAAATTTTTAACTTAGGAATAAAATTAATAAGTTATGATTTATGCATTTTAAAAATAAGTTAAAATTTAAACTTGACTCACCTAAAATTTAGTTGCGTTAAAGTTATTAATTAAATAAGTATTAACTTCATAATTTTATTATTTAACTTGTTAACTAGTTATTAATCTATAATAAACTCCCTAAAAAATGTATTCTGTCTTTGAATATGAGCGGTAAATTTCGCCGTATTCGGATTAGTTGACTACTGACTTTAGAATGTAAGAGGGAATGGCGCACGATTGGTCAATGAATAGAGAAATTTTCAAGATTTCACAATTCTCTATTCAGCAGCCAATTGCATGTCAATCGGTAGCTTCTTTGATACCCCTTCCTCCACCCCTTACCAACTAAACCGCCATTTTTCCATGTTAGCGTTGCCGCCTTTTGTATATTAATCTCTCTAAGTAGTAAATAACACATGTCTGATTTACTACACGCTTACTGCAACCGTTCGGAGAGTGGTTTTCACCTTACGCAATATCGTTTGTCATTAGATTAATCGCACGAAGATCTCGAATAATTCCTCAGGATGGATTTCCTTGAGTATTCGGACATCTGCGCTGAGGTTAAGGGCGCTATGGTAAGAATTCTCGGCCGCTTTCAAAACAATTAAGCGATGTCGTGTTATTGAATCTTATCGATAAATGAGACGCCGTATTTGTAGTTCTGTTCGAAGTAACAGCGACTTGTTTTACAGTTAAAACACAAAATCTGCCAACCTTTAATAGGTTCGAGTTTAGCTTCACTGAAGGCACAATTTTGCATTTTTATTATGTCACGTAATTGAAAATAATTTCTTTAAGTATTCAGAAAATTATATAAGATTTTTATAATTGCTCATATATAATCAATTAATCGTTTTCCCTCGTCGCTAGACGCCAGGCAGGTTGAAGCTGACCGATCAGCACTTGATATTCAAGAATCAGAAGACTGGGAAGGTCGAGCAGATCTCCGCGTCCGATATGGAGATGGTGAACTATCAGAAGTTTATTGGCACCTGGGGCCTACGTATCTTTCTGAAAAATGGTACTTTGCATCGTTTCAAAGGCTTCAAGGAATCTGATCAGGAGAAAATCGCCAAATTCTTTTCTGTCAACTATAAGAAGGACATGCTTGAGAAGGAGCTGAGTTTGAAGGGCTGGAACTGGGGCACTGCAAAGTTTAATGGATCTGTCTTGAGTTTTGACGTCGGTCATCACACTGCTTTCGAGATACCCCTGTACGATGTGTCCCAGTGTAACACAGGAAAGAACGAGGTGACGTTGGAGTTCCATCAGAACGACGACGCTCCGGTTAGCCTGATGGAGATGAGATTTCACATTCCTGTTAGCGACACCGGCGATCAAGATTCTGTCGAAGCGTTCCATCAGCAGGTGAGAGAAAGTTTAGACGATAGATGCGCGCGCGAACATATTTGCAGACTTAAAATTGGGAAGGAAAGTGTAACACATTTTTTTTATTACAACAGGTGATGGATAAGGCATCTGTGATCAGTGTGAGCGGCGACGCGATTGCCATATTCAGGGAAATTCACTGTCTAACGCCACGTGGCCGTTATGACATCAAGATTTTCCAGACCTTCTTCCAATTGCATGGCAAGACCTTTGACTACAAGATACCCATGTCCACTGTATTGAGACTTTTTTTACTTCCGCACAAAGATAATCGGCAAATGTTCTTTGTTGTGAGCCTGGATCCTCCTATAAAGCAAGGTCAAACACGATATCATTATTTGGTACTCCTGTTCAATCAGGAAGAGGAGACTTCTATCGAGTTACCGTTTACCGAGAAAGAATTGAAGGAAAAATATGAAGATAAACTGTCTAAAGAAATATCGGGACCAACATATGAAGTACTCGGGAAGGTTGGTAAAAAAAATTTTTTTAATGCTCATTTTTCTTTTAATACAAAATTATTTGTTTACAGGTGATGAAGGTAATTATCAACCGAAAGTTGACCGGTCCGGGACATTTCACTGGTCACACCGGAACACACTCTATTGGCTGCTCCTTCAAAGCTGCTGCAGGATACCTGTATCCTCTTGAGCGAGGTTTCATCTACGTACACAAACCTCCAATACATATTCGTTTCGAAGAGATAGCTTCTGTAAACTTTGCGCGCGGCGGTGGCTCGACTAGATCTTTCGACTTTGAGATCAAGCTTACAAGCGGTGTGGAATACACGTTTAGCAGTATTGAGAAAGAAGAGTATGGGAAACTGTTCGACTTCATCACGGCAAAGAAATTGCGCGTCAAAAACCGTGGCAAGAGTGACAAGCCCAATTATGACGCAGACTTCGGTGACAGCGATCAGGAGGACGAACCGGACGCTTACTTGGCGCGGGTTAAGGCAGAGGCGCAGGAACGGGACGGTGATGAAAATCAAGACTCCGAAGAAGGCTCAACCGATGAGGATTTCAATCCGAATCAAGATGAGAGTGATGTCGCCGAAGAATACGACAGCAATCCCAATAGTTCTGACAGTGATTCAGATGCATCTGCGGCTAGTCACAAAAAGGAGAAGAAGGAAAAGAAATCCAAGTCAGCAAAAACGGTGTCGGAAAAACCGCGGAAGCAGAGGAAACCGAAGAAAGAAAGAGACGCGGACAAGCCCAAGAGACCACCGACGGCGTTTATGCTGTGGCTGAATAACACACGCGACAGTATCAAGGCAGAAAATCCGAAATTAGCTGTGACGGAAATCGCGAAAAAGGGAGGCGAGATGTGGCGAGAGCTTAAAGATAAGTCTGAATGGGAAGCAAAGGCGGCCAAGGCTAAGAAAGAGTACGATGCGTTGATGAAAGAATACAAAGCGAGCGGTGGTGGTAAAACTAAAGAAACTAAAGATACTAAAGAAAAGAAGACAGAGAGGAAGAAGAAGGAAACGAAGAAGGAAACGAAGAAAGACTCGCCTAGCAAGCAAATGACTGGCTCCTCTTTCAAGAGCAAAGAGTATATTAGCGATGACGACAGTAGCAGCGACGAAAGCAAGAAGTCCTTAAAGAAAGGCTCCGATGATGAAAGTGAGGAGGAGAAGGATAAAAAGAAATCTGCAAAGAAACGCTCTGACAACGAGAGCGAGGATGAGAAAGATAGAAAGAAGAAAACTGAAAAGAGGCCAGCGGAAGATACAAAAAAGGCGAAAAAGATGAAACGAGAACAATCGGATGAAAGCGACGAGGAAGAACCTGTAGAGAGTACTCCATCCTCGTCTGATGCAGAATCTAAAAGTGATTAATAAATATTACAAAATTTAAACAGACATTCTTATCAGATTATATTACTTATCAAATTGAATTTCTACATCCTTCCACTGTTAACATTTTTTTATTAACGAGAAAACGTTACATTTTTATATTTATAATCACATGTAAATTAATTGATAATAGAAAAGTTAGACATGTATCAACTATTTGATGCATATAAGTAACTTTTTAATGTATTATAATATATTTTATATTTTTTATATATTATAATATATTATAAAGTTTTAATATTAAAGCCCGTAAAACAAAATAACAATTTATTTCTGTCATTGAATACTTTTGTTGCGTTTTTTCTTTGAGCAAATATATCTTTTTTTTTTTTGTAATAAAAAAGATAAGTAAGAGGAAGGTTATTTACTGGATCTATCTTCGTAAGTTATTTATTTTTACGTCACTGAGTGACTATTTTATCTAGAAAAGTTGTTCTATATAGTTTTGTCCTCGTGAAGTGTAAATCTTCCAAGAAAAATTCAACAATTTAATAAAGTTACAAGAATTACAAAATAAAATTTGCTATTGAATTTTTTAATCATTATCATTTATATTGTATAACGAGATAAAAAAAAATAAGTAACTAAAGCATCGGGATAATGCTTCTAACATTGTGATAACTAGTTTCCATAATTCAAAATGATGCAATCTAAAAAATGATAGGGTAAACAGCTCAATTATTGATACTGTCCTAAGTAATGAAAATCCGATTTTAATGTTTCGTTTTAATTAGAAAATTAAAGTTTTGCTTTTAACAAAATGTTATAACACAGAAATAGACTTCAAAAATTCAAGTAATTAAACAATTATGTAATAAATTGTTCTATACATCTATTATTTACTATTAAAATTATACATCTATTAACTATTTGATATAAATAACTTTCTAATATACAGATTTAGTAATATTAAGATTTAAATACCCTGAAAACAATTTATTGCCGTCATTGACTACTTTTGCTTTTTTTAACTTTACTTTTTCTCTCTTTCTCCTTAATGAAAAAAAAATTGAAGGAAAGATTCTTTTTACTTATTTATTTGTTTATCTGTTTATAATTATTTATTTCCACATTACCCATTGATTGTTCCATTTACATCAAAGTTCTATACAGTTTGTCTATAAAATATATAAGTTTTTGAAAAAAAAAAAACCAAATACAAAGTTAGAATTACTAATATTATTACATGTGACATACATGCATATTACATGTATATAGTACATAAACGTTATATGTACATAGTTTTTTCTCTTGATACATTTCAATCTTTGATATTACAAAGCGTGTAAAGTGTTCGGCAGCAATAGTGCTATAGTTAATAACAATAATTATTAAGATAAATATGGCCCAGATAAATTTTGTTACGTATTTTACAATAAAAACTAGGAATGATATTCAAACTTGCACTGCTTGCATCGATGGTCCATAAAAAATCTAGGACCCAAGTATGAACGTGCGACTATCTTTTCGTCAACTGTGTGGCTTCTTTTCCCTTTCGGTTTCCAGATAATTCATCTCCATATCTTTGAGTTCAATGTGGTGTTCCTTCATGGCTTTCTAAAACACGAGAGAGTGCGAAGTTACCAACGTCGCCAGCTTCTCATTAAAAAATTTTCAGAAAACGTTTCTTCCAAAGCTCATCATAACAATCTGACCTGTGTGAGAAGGGAGAGCCTTTCAGAACTTACCGCTACGCAATCTTTATAGACTTTAAGCAAGGGGGCGCACATCGAATCGTTGGTGTACCCTTTTAAAAACTTTTCGGAGAACCAATTATTGAAACAGGCGTCGTACTTCTGTTTCAACTCACTGCAATCCTCCATGTTGCACCCTCGCTCTTTTTATCAACTCGCTCTCTTTCCCTCTCTCCCTTCATGCGTTATATGCTTGCGGATTTCCTAAGGATACAATCTTTGCTTTAATTACCTTGACACACTGCTGATACATTTTGAATAAGTGCGAGCATGTGTTGTCACTCGTGTCACCTTTCAAGAATTTCTCGGAGAACCACGTGTGGAAACAGGCGTCGTACTGACGCTTCAGCTCGTTGCATGCCTCGCCTATGCTGTTCATGAATGAATTCACAGTCCGTGCGATTCTGAAAAAAATCAATATAGATCAGATATAATTCGTCGTCACCTGGAAATTCAACAATGTCATCAGCAACGAGGTGAAGATAGCGGACGCAGGTATCGCTTTCTAACCTAAAATTCGCGGGAATAGGTTAACTGCATGTACACTGGAAATCGTCCGCGACGGCGAAGACTGAGGATCTGGAGACAAAGAGGAAACCTTCGTGGTCGCTGACGACACGATTAGATCGATTAGATCACACTCGTTTATCGTAGGTTATCTAGGCTATCGGCAAAACATCCGAAGCATCCAAGGGCAAATAGCAAAAAAGCAAGTCCTCACAGTGCATGATGGTGGCCGCGGGCGGCCAATCAGCGGGGTCGTCGCGCGACGGCGCGAACGGATCCGTAGCGCGGTTCAATCGACAATTTTTTTTAGCTGTCGTAAGTCGTAACTGGTTAAAGCGCCCGTAGGTAGAGCTCGGCCTATCAGCCGTGTCACATATGATCCCATTAATCCCGTATCGGCTTCGGGACGCTCACAGCGCGGAGCGGGACCGAGGCGGCCTCGAAAGAGAGATGTATCCCTGCAGAATTTGTTGCAAAGAGTTGCAGGACGACGACAAGGGAATTTATTGTGAACGTTGTTACGTGTGGTTTCACTTGGCCTGCTCAAAAGTGTCGGAACACGAATATCAGATGCTCAATCAGGACGTCTACGCGCAATGGTTTTGCAATGAGTGTCGTTTGGCAAACGTGTTCCGTTCGATGGGCGTCGAGGAGCTCGATCGTTAATTATTGTTGTTGTTATTATTATTATTATTATTATCATCATTAATCGACGTGTGAACGACGATGGCCGATGCACCGTGACGTATGGGCTTAATCGTTTAGCATGACATCGCCACTTTGGACGATCGTCGATTGTGAATAGACGTTTCGGGATTCCCCCGTCTCTTACGGATCGCGGAGCATCCACCACGCCAATGTCATTGTCGGCGAGATCCTGATACGACGACCGCCGTAGCTCCAGGAGAGTAGCGATGGGTAGCAAATACAGCCCGGGGAAGATAACCCTGGGAATGATAAAAGGTTAGTTGATAAGACGCACTTGTATGTTTTCAGTGTGTATCAAGAGGTACATAGGTTCTAAGAAAGAAACGCGTGGCGTGATCCGAGTCCTTTGTCTTGGATTGTCCGGTGATTGATTCTTGCACCTTTTTCACCGCAGGCAAACCGATTACCACGTCAGTGCCGGTGATCCACTATCGAGCCAACGACGACGAACTGGAGGAGCTCTATCCGAGTTCCTCCGACGACGAGAGACATCTCACGCCAGAGTCCGACAAGAGGATACCGTCGAGCCCCTCTAAGAGCAGCGAGAATGGCCAAGGATTGGAGAACGACGCGGATAGACGTTCCATCGACGACGCGTCCGAGGGTACTCCTCCGTCCTCGGATCCGTGGAAGGTGCTGTCCGAGATCAAGGGAAAGATCACGAAGACATTCGAGGAGAAGCTTTCCGAAATTAAGAGCGAACGGAAGAAGAAGAAGAGGCGGCGGAACAAGGACAATTCTAGCGTCAGCGACTCGGAGGATCTGGGCGATGTCACGCCAACCGACGAGAACGTCAACGACAAACAGGAGAGGGAACTCGTTCGCAACAAGGGTAACGCCGGGAGATTCGTAGGCTTCTCGCAAGTAAGAACCGGCTTGAAAACGAAAAACTCCCAGGACGACAGCGTGGAGAGCGGCGTGGAAGCCGCCGAGTTTTCTGAGCTCGTTCCCGAGCCTTTCGAGTCACAGGACGAAAACAAGGGAAACGATGCCACGCACCGTCACGGTTCTTTCAGCCAATCGGACGGATACGCGCAGACGAAAGAGATGAAATTCAGCGCGTTGCTCTCTCGCATAAAGGATCAGGTTTTTCAACAGTTGACGAGGCAGTTAGCCGCGCTACTGATCCTCGTGCTTGCTTTCTTCTTTTTCATTCCGTTGCCTGCCTACCTGGTTGGCTTTTCTATAGGGGTCTTCGTGACGATAACGGTATACAAGTTGGCGCAGAAGATCAAGGAAATTTTGACGACGCCGTTAGATAAGAAACCTGTGCAAGTAGTAGTTCCAGTGCTTGAGATTCTAGCAGCGGAAGAGCTCGCGGTGCAGGAAAGATATGAAGGATGGCTAAACGAGCTGCCGTATACTTACGATCCTCACAATTATCACGTGGCACGTACAAAGTCGGTTTTCTTTAGCCTAGAAGGTGGTGTGCTGCGCGTTATGGAGACCAGAATGAAAGTACCAAAGAGAGCAGTATGGGACGAGCCAAAACGAAAATATAAGTTCACCAGGAAACGCGTGTACAATCTTGTTGGTGCAAAAGTAGAATTGTTACCTGAAGGACTCACTCGGAGAAGGTACGTCGTACATCATTATTTCATATTTTTTATATTTTGTTAATATACACACACGTGAAATAAAAATATTTTTGCGCGCAGGAGGTGGAGCAAGAAATATCCAATTTGTATCACGATGGATCAAGGAGCATTGGTAGATAGCACGAGTCTGAGCGACTGGACGGACCTCGGAAAGGAGTCCTGGGAGGATGAAAAGAGAATTACTCAGACTGAAGGGGCCAGTCAAGAGATCGAGGAAAGCACCTTGGGCGAGGAAACGAAAAGCGAGGATGAAGATTCCAGATTGGAATATTTTAAGGATAACGAAGAGGACGAGTTTAAGCTCGACGAAGATGAGGACGAAGACGATCTTTCGCAATCCAAATCCCTTAGAAGTATTTATGAGGACTGTCGCGACAATGAGGAGGCTACCAAGTGCAAACTTTATATGTTTGCGCGCGCTGACCGAGAGAAGGAAGACTGGTAACGTTCTCTTCTAAAATACTTTTCAAATACAATTTAAATAATAAGGATTCTAATTACACTTTTTAATTGCCAAAGTGTAATTTGGAATTTAGCACTCTATTTTCTTTGATTAGCATATCTTGATATGAACGATCTTTCAGGTTTCGTAGATTGATATCGGCGGCGTCTCTTTCGAAAAAACGGCATTCAATTTGTTCAATAAATGATTCTGTATCCAGCGCAGTCTCTGTACAGCCGGATGTGGTAGAGACGAAGTCGCCCGACGCGTCCCCCGAAGTCACTTATAGTACCTATATGAGCCAGTACCTGAACGTAAGCAACATGACATTTGAATTAACTTTAGAATCTTTATCATTCTAATCAAGCAATGCTCCTTTCAGGTGGATCCTGAAGGTTCTCCAAGGGAGATTGATGTCCTTTGGATAAACTGTCTCCTGGGACGGCTGTTGTTTGATATGCATAGCTGTCCAGAGGCAATCAATCTTATTCAGGACAGAATACAACGTAAACTCTCTAACATAAAGCTTCCGTACTTTATGGAGAGTCTCCTCGTGACAGAAGTAGCGATCGGACAGGACGCTCCGATAATTCACAATATCTCTAAACCGACTCTCGACGAGCGGGGGCTCTGGTTCGATTTGAACATTACCTATAAAGGCAGTATAACGATGACTGTGGAGACAAAACTGAATCTAATGAAGTTGACGCGTGCGAACAGCGTTCCCAGTGATATCGTTGACGAGAAGTCTATTCCTACCAGATCACCGATATTCGACAGCGATGTAGAAGATAGTCCAGAGACGTCCACTGAAGACGAAGATATAGGAAACGTTGCGTCGAACGTCGTGTCTAAAGAGACTATGTGAGTGAATTTTAATGGTTCCCATTCGCATATATTGCTTTTTGCTTCTATCTTTAGATCGTATAATTACATATATTCAACTTTATATATATATATATATATATATATATATATATATATATATATATATATATATATTAGAAATGTATGAAATTAATATTCACAATATATGTCAGATCAGTCAGATAAATTTCTAAAAATTTTGCGTTTTATAAATATAAAAAAGAATATTGTGATCAATATCACACGATACAATTGATAGATCCTTGCATATTACAGGCCAGTACAGTCTTCTGGCAAGAAGTTCCTTAGCATGGTCGATAAGTTGACAGCCAATAAGTATTTCCGACACGTAAGTAACACGTCTTGATTATGTTCAGTTCAGCTGCTAATTTGTTACTATTAATAACTACAAAAACAAGTTACAGGAGCTCATGCTAATTATAAACGAATCTTTTATATTATAGGCTACGGAGTTGTCTTATGTACGAAGGGCAATGGAGGGCGTTTCTAACACGGAGATTCGCTTCATGGTTAGCGTATCCGGCATTGAGGGCTGTCTCTTGGTGAACATTCCTCCGCCGCCCTCCGATCGACTCTGGTATGGTTTCAAAACGGTACCAAAAATTGCCCTGACTGTGCAACCAACTCTCGGCGAGAGAACTGTCAACATCGTATATGTAAGCAACTGGATCGAAAATAAGCTGCTTAGGGAATTCGAGAAACTAGTCGTTCTACCAAATATGGATGATCTTGTCCTGCCACTCTGCCCAAATTATCCCTTTACAACATAAACGAATCTAGTATTGACCAAAACAGTCTTCAGCTTTTATATCCTTTTCGTTTTGTATATTTGTGAATAATATTATGTTTAACACATCGCGTCTTGATCAAGATATAGTGTATTTTTTTCGATATAATATATTTATCGAAATCCATAGGTAAAAATCTGCGAAAAAGAGACTTGCAGATGTAACTTTAGCTTTGTTTTTTTTACGATTTTTTAATATTATCATTAAAGTACATTATTTATCGTGAAAAATCATTTGTCATGTATAAGAAAGAATTATTGTGATATATATTATATACATTACTTTACATTTATATAAAAACAGGCAGGAGAGACGAAGTTTATTATGAGTGAGCATAATTTTTATTAGAGTACGTAAAAAAGAGTGAAAGAAATGTAGGAAGACAATTAATGTTAAGTGCAAACCTCGCTCTTTATTTTTAGTTATATAATTAGTTATATAAAATATTTTAAACCAAATAAAATTGATGATGTGTCATAGAGGAAAGAAGGATACGTAAGTTAGCTATTTAATGTAGGCAGCTGATACAAAATATTTTGTTAAATTATTATTAAAATTACAAAATAATTACACTAAAATTAAATAATCAGTGAATTTGGGCAAATCAAATTAGGACAAAATCATCAAAGTGAAAATACATGTGTGAAAACGGGATAAAAAGAGGTAGTTTTCGCGCCTTCATAATTAAATTTATTATAGTCTAATTATTAAATTTGTAAGTAAATGTTTCAATCGGCAAAATATGTGAGAAAAGAAGGAATAATATAAGAAATATAATATGTTAATTACAACGCATGTGTTAATATGTTATTTATCGAGAATGGTAGAACGACATTCGCGCAGATTTCAAACGTGATCTAAAGTATTAATTTCGTGTACGTGACCATTGAGTCGTTGACTTGCTAACGCAAAGTTGTGCTATGCCAGTCACTAGCTTTACGAATATGTAAACTTTATTTCTCTGTAGTTCATTGCAAACCGAGGAACTTATAGTCAATGGCTTTTCAACGAACATAGCCGAAAGATTTACTCTCCTCTGTCTCTGATTGATCGGCTAAGTGAATTACTCTACTCGTTCAACGACTCTAAGCAAGCAAAAAAAGCAAAATGTTCATTAATATATAAACGAGTATACAGTTTGTATCTACTAGCCAGCCTGATCTATGAGCTGTGTTATTTTGTTTGATACTATACAAATATATGAATATATATGTGAGCGTTTGTGTATTTGCGTGTCTCAGGGAGATATTATATATAGATTGAATTCTGGAGCCAGATATGATCTTGTTACAGTGGAGGCCACAATATTTTTTTAAATGCATGAAAATCTTTTCATGTAACAAAACATAAGACAAATTACACGACAAAGGCCAATTCTTATGTTTAAATGTAATATAAATTGCAACAAAGCAAATATTTTTGTAAAGGTTTTTCAAATGATATTTTGTTTAAGATTTGTACCATTGTCGATCTCGCATGGTTCCAGAATTAAATCACAGAGGTATATTGAAACAGTTTTTGCAGAAATAAAAATATTGTACATTACCAGCTGTTTCTATCTCTGTTTCCTTCTCCTGGAAATTTATTTTCTAAATAGGAATTAAGCATTAATATATTTTGAGGTTGTCATGTGAATTGTATTAACGTTCAGGCATATAAATTATACGACTCTCTGTCATCAATCAATCGATTCAGTCTCGTTATAAACAACTGTTTTTATTATGTATCCCAACACATTTTATATATTAAAAGTACATGGTATGGACAGAGAGATGCATAATTTTTTTTCTAAATATCTTCTTTATTTTTGTCACACATATGTTTTATATCAATAAGAACAGCTATTTGATATTGAAATTTATATAAAATACTTTTATTTATTAAATCTATACAAAATTGTTATAATCATAATCAATATAAACAAAATATTGCTTAACTCTGCAGCGAGTTGATGTACTCGCCCAATAAAATTCCAATGTACCTAGTATCCTAATCACTGCACACTTTCTCTTGGCAATAGCTAATAAAGAATATTGCTTCTTTGTCAATTCTAAAAATGAAGGGTAATTGTGGGTTAAATTACAGAAAAACTGAAAGGATTTAAATTTTAATGAATGAAAGAAAAACAAAGAGATTGAAGGCAAAAGGAGAATTCTTGAAATTCTTGATAAAATGGAAACAGGATAATGCTGAGATAGGGCACAAGCGATGATTGAAGCATTTTAAGTTCAAGTTAAAAAAAAAAGAAGGAAATGAGAATTGCGAAAGAAAAATTTTCAAGGGAAAGTGAGCGTTGCCTGGGATATTCTATGTATATAATATATATATGTATATATATATAACGGTTTTTTTAATTTCTAGAACAAGTATTAAGGCAAGTGTGCTTTCTGTTTCTTCGTGCGCACCCTTCATGTTCTTCTTAATACAACAAATAATATCACAGTTTGGAGATCGACAATCTGACAGTACGCGGTATGTATACAAAGAATTCCCTCTATACAAGGTATATCCTCGTACAAACGGCAGAACCGGCAGTTTTGTATACAGCTTCTATTACTCTATCAGCACAATTGCATTGATTCTCAATTTTGTAACGCAAGACTGTACTTGTATCTATTGCGCATCGTGTGTACATTTTTTTATGATTTTCCGAACATCACCTTAAATCGTTATTGGCTAACTGTGAAGGACGCAGGGCGCGTTATCCATTTCACGTACAATCTGCATCCACGCCTCCAGTCTAGGCGCGCATACCAGGGTGAGGTCTCCAAGACGTCGTTTGGCCATTATCACAAATTCGCCAAGGCCGTGTCGCGCATCACACACCATTGGTACTCTCACGCGTACGTTCTTCTTGAAAGATGTTATGTCAATTTCGTTACCCTGTCAACAAGCATTTTATTTTGTAATTGTGGACTTACACAAACATATTAAATTTAATAAAACAAGCGTAGTCTTTTTAGTTGAATTTCTTGCACGGTTCATCTTTCTTCCTTTTCTTTTCTCGTTAGAGAAAAAAAATGAGAAATGAAGTTCAGCTACAAAGATTAGGCTTACTGACAATGAGTAAAGAGTTAATGATACTTTTATTTCTTTGTAATCAATAGACCAAATTGCTACACTAAAATCGCACTTAAAAATTATATAAAATTTGAATGATTAAAACCTAATGCATTGAAATATCAGAATATCCTCTTACTTGTAGACAACACAAAAATGACAATTTTTAAGTTATGTTGTTGGAGCAAATGAGCCTGTCTCGCGTTGCAGTTTTACCTCGGCTTCCTGGGCCACATAGCGCAGAATCTTGGTAGCCCTAAGTATCAATTCGGCAGTATCCATCTCGGGATTCTGTTCGACGGCAGTGACGGTACCCTTGGCGACCAGGTCGCTCTGACAATAGGCCTTGGCGAGCTCCTCCATGGTGCAGGGCCTGCATTCCTCTTCCTCGTCCGGCACGCGTAGCGTGCCCCCCTTCACCGAATTCGGTTCCAGGTCATATTGCAGCTTGACCTTGGCGCTTTTGAAGGAGTAATCGTCCTCCGCCTCCATGTAGAGCGCGGTCATGCGTTTCTGCGAGCGGAAGCATCGGTGCGAAAGCTCGTGCTTGCCATCGGACGGAGAATAGAGTTGCCTGAGCTTGCCGCCAGCTTCGAGGAAGACCCGCACGGGCCCGGAAATCTTGACGCAGGCACGGAAACCCAGGTAACCCAGAGAATTGTTCTCCAAGAATGAGACCGGGAAGGAGAGGACCACTCTCAGAGCGTCACGGGGATAGCGCCACAGCACTGTTCCCCGGGTGCAGCGAAGATACACCGGTCGAACACCACCGCCCTCGCCTCCGCCACTATAATAAAATATGTTTACATTTCAATTAGCTGTAGTTAAGCAAGACGTTTCGTGTCTTAAATAAAAAAGCCTAATGTGTGCCTAAAATTAATAAAAAACAGTTTTTACCTATATTTTTAAATAACATCAAATATTATTTGCATTTTTCTCGAAAAGGACTTCAAATTCGGCTGTAGAGATTGCACGTTTTTTGCATAAAAATTAATACATCAGTTTTTAAAAAATGTATGTTAATGAAACAGAGAGAAATCATAAAGTATTTGAAATTCTGGAGAAAACGAAGAATAATTTGAATTACTGCCATATGTCATATACATATCATATACATGCCATATGTCTAATTGAAAATTGAAAATATGTTTAACTGAAATTATATCGAGTATTGAATCAGATTTCATTCTACACCATCAATTATATATTAATAAAAAAAATATAATACAAAAATATACATGCTAATATATTAATAAAATATTAATAAATTATTATTAAATCAATGTTTACAAAATTATATAAATTACAAAAAATAATATATATATTAAACGATAATCTTTTGTACAAAATACACAATAGAAAAAAAACTGAGACGTCAACGTTGCAGTTTTGAAGCGATTTGTTTCTGGCTGGAGCCAGTGCAGTCCCCTCATCGACCACGGGCTCGTTACGGCACTGACTTGTGAAAGTAGCGAAACACAACAAGAAAGAGAGAGAGAGAGAGAGAAACTGGATTACAGTGAAAAATACAAACCTTCCGGACCAGTCGCACTGATCCGCGGCGGTATGCTCGTAGGCGGATACGCTGATGGAGATTAGGGCGAGAACTACAATCGCTGCGCGTATCATTTTTTTCCTTTTTTCTTCTTTTTATTCAAACGTCGCGGAACGCTCGTCGGCCGGCGTCACATCTTCGTCGCCACGCGCGCGCTTCCGCGGAAATCTGATCGCGACAGGCAGCCTCCACCCGCCCGCATTCGAATCCTCCCTCGTCCTCCCGCAACGTCTTCGTGTTCCCCTTTGGATTTCCGTTTCGGAGCAGTACCATGCGTTCACAATTCGTCGGGTATCGAACTTCCAGAGACTACCTAGCGGCCCGTGGTCCGCACTCCGCAGTCGAAATGATCAAAGTCACTGTTCCGCACTGTAATTGGGCCAGCGGTCCAGTAACAGGAATTAAGTACTTGCTGGACGGTCCCTCATCATCACAGTTTTGGTTCAGAAGCGTCGCCCGCGAATCCCCCGAAGGGATATAATCCCAGATTCTCGGCGGACGCGCTTTTGCACTGCGCCGTGCGTCTCGTCGACGGCAACGGCGGCGATGGTATTACTCTTCTCTCCTCCGGGTATTCAGGATCGTTTATAACCGAGCACCTCCCTCTCGTCGAACGGTATCTCGCAATCTGCACAGCGTTGCGCCACTCGAGCGATATCCGCGAACGATAGGAAGTATCTCCTCGGCCTGTCGCGGGAGGAGGAAGGACATGGAAGAACACACACGGAAGGAGCAAAAGGTGGTTTCCTATATGGCGGTCGATCCCGCGAGAGTACACACGCTCGGAGTGGGACGTAAACAACGATCTGTCTCACCGATCGAGGTCCGCCGAGTACGTTTTTATTGCCCTCGCGTCGCGCATCTCTCGACGCCGACGTGTTCCTCGGAAACGAGATGTGGCGACTCCGACGTGGTGACTCGCTCGCTCGCGCGCACGCACGCACGGTACATACACCTCCTCCGTTTCTCCGACGAGGTCACCGTCCAGTCACGTCGAAATCGCGAGCAATCGCGAGAGCCTGCAGAGTGCAGAGCACTTCCTCTATTCCGAGATATCCCCCTGTATCCCCCGGCCCCTCGAGCCTCCGCACCACCCCGCTCGGTCGAGGTCTAACGGCACATGCGCAGACTGGCGCAGAGAACGAGAACGCGCGCTGGTACCGCGCGTGTCCCTCTCGTTGTTTTATTGTGTCTACCGAGAATGCACGTTCACCGGTTACGAGAGCAGCCGCGAATCCCCACTAAACCTTCTAAGCTGCCCGTTCACGGTCCATCGACAGGCCAGGTCCCGGTTCTTCCCCCCTCGTTCCACGGCTTGTCGAGGTGAAAATATTTCTCAGAATTTTTGTACGAATTGGAGCACTTTCCAGGAATTTCTGAGGAAGGTTACATCTTTTCACAGATTTTTTTTTTCTACTTGTGAATTCTGAAATGTTCTGAGATTTCTACGATTTCTCGTACATTCTACAATTTGTAAGAAATATTTTTTTCAAATTTTGTAAGATTTCATCAGAAATTGCAGAATGAGAATTAAATCTTAGAAATGTAATACTTCAGAGAATTCGTGTATATAAAGAAGTTTAGAAAAGGTGCAGACTCTCTCAAAGTTTTCTGAAAAATGTTTCAATTCCTATAAAAAGTATGAGAAATTTTATGAAAAATTAAAAAAATTATAATTAATACTACAATCAGATATATTATGTAGCAATGTTGTAACTTACTTTGTTTCTGTATTATGCTATTCAAAATTTACACTCTTTATTAATTGTAAAAAGATTTGTAAACAAAATTTAAACAATCTATATATTGACATAATCTTGTTTTGAAATTTATGGCACAATCCGGAAAATTATATAAGGATTGAGCAGCATACATCACAGTTTGTGATGTTTGTGTTTTTTAAATTATATTTTATAATTATATTTAAAAAGTCGATAAAAGCGCTTGCTGTTTTACCGATCGGTAATTATCGACCGCGCGCTATGATTCCGCGCGCTATGATTACCGACATCGAAAATTTATGGCCGTTTAATTATCTACGGAGTTTTCGGCATTGTTGATTGAAGTGGCGCTGAGTGCGCGCATCAAAAAGCCATAATTGCTTGTTTCTTTGTTACGATTGTCATGTTTACATTTCCTAATCGGAAATAATCTCTGTATCGTTGGAACAGCTCGGCTCGAAACATGGCTAAGACTAAAACGATTAGCAAGGGATGCCCAAAATGCGAGCAGCAGGTATTTATGCATATTTCTGTTGTATATTATAATTCATACATTTTTTTTATATAATTATTCTCATACATATACAATGCTTTTCATATATTTATAAAGTTACGTCTTATTTATATAATGTATTGTTCAACACATTTATCATATAGAATTAGCTATTATTTAGACTATTTATTGAATGTAGATAATTTATATATTTTTTTTTGTTAAATTTTCTTACAATAAAATATGAATAATGTAAATATGTGCAAAGTATCGAATAAAATATGGATAATAATTTTTTGTAGGCAAATGCATAGTATAAATTTGATTTATTACTTGAATTGAGGGAACAGTTATTAAATTCTTATATATTTGTTTACGATGCATTATTTTATATATATATATGTATAATTTTATTAATAATACATTATTTTTAGGATTTCATAAATTTCCTAATGTGTAATATTTTATATTTATTTTTGCCAATATGTATTAAGTGTATGTAAATTGCATACCAAATCAAGAGCATTACTATAACAAATTTGATTGCTTTTATTGTAATAAGGTACCTGTCGCATGCAAAGCTTGTCCCTGTGGACACTCCTTTTTCAATGCACGCCGCAACTCCATTAAAAGTCCACCCAGCCCTGAAGGTGGAGTGATGAAAACGAGAAGAACAAATCGTATTAAACGCGAGAAGCCAAATTATTATGATGCTTTGGAATATGACAAACAGATGAAAAAAAGTGCCAAGGTAGAACAAAAAATATTTCTTTAATATTAATAATATAGATTTCTATTTTTAGATCACAGTTTTAGTTTTTATTGTTGCACACAAAACATTTATATAATTTTATATATTTAATATTTAATATATAATATTGTATAACACATTTAAAATCAAGAAATTACTAACATACCATAAAAATGAATCTTAGTGCTTAAATAATTATTTCAAGAGTGATTTTATATATATTTTATATATATTTCTTCGAATTGCATGCTGCATATTTATTGATCTTGAAACCCAGCTCTTAAATTAGACCAGAAAAATAATACTAGAAAATATATTTCTATGATTTTTAATGTATTATACATTTTACAGTCTTACAGTTGCATTAATATTGTATAATAATTTTTTGAGAGCACATTCAAGGTTTTTGATGCATACAAAAGCTATTTTATTCTTTTAGATCAGACGGACTACAGACAACGCAAGCGATATTGATTGTCGACAGTTGAATAAGAAGAAAAAACGGAAAGGAAAGGGAAAGGGCAAAAGTGGTAGTAACAGTGGTATGGGTGACGATGACGATGAAATGGACGGGATCAATGGATTATCTCCGGAGAAGCAGCTCACCTGTTCTCTGATATTGCAAGAACTGAACAACAAGATGAGAGTGGTGGCTTGGAAGCCTACGTGAAATCTGCAGTAAATGTAGATACATATATCTCTCTTTGACGATCTCAATGACCATTAGTCCGACGTGATTATTTTATTATGGTACAATTATGGCACAATTATGGTGAGATACAAATGGAATTGTGCAGTATGATGCACCGCGTGCATCGATCTTCTATAATATCGAACATTAAAGTTACCGCGTCGAACTTTACATCGACTTTAGTCTCTATATACAGAAATAACTGCCATAAAAGTCTCCGTATTGATGTAACTTTTCGTAAGCACCCTTATACGGATTATTTTTTCATTGTGATTGAGAGTTGTGATGTTATGTCGAAGCTTCTGCATACAGATATGTAACTCTAGATTATGCATACTATTTGTATTCATGTTTAGTGTTAAGTAGAAGCCCTGTTGTATGTGTGTGTATGTATGTGTATGTATGTGTATGTGTGTGTGTGTGTGTGTGCGTGTGTATTATTCTCAATTATTAATATAAAAATTTATTCTTAGAATTTTGACAGAGAGGTCTGGTTAATATTCCTGATAAACGTAGCATCAGACTTATAATCGGACTGCCATATGTAGCGCTTCGAATACAGATACAGACTTTACCTTTTTAACAAACAAAATCTTCCAAGATTACTCATAGCAATCATATATATATATATATATATATATATATATATATATATATATATATATATATATATAAAAAATACGTAAAAGTCAACTCAGCATGTAAATATCTAGTTTTAAGACATTTATATATGTATATTGTAAAAAATTACATTATAGATTATTCATCGTCGTTTTTTAAATATGCATACCCATTCAAAATATCAATTACTTTTCTATGTAGTAATGTCACCCTTTCATTTATAAATATATACATAAATGATGTTCACATATTAAGAATAGTGAATTAATAAGAGATTTTGTATATAACTAGTAAAATGTAAATAATAAAAATAGGATACTTCTTGAAGACTTTATTTAACTCGAACACTGTAGGATATGTGACTCATGTGCACTTGTTTACACATTCGTGAATCATATGTTATTTAAAGCTGAATGATATTTAAATTTATTTGAAAGATAATATTTTACGAAACGTGTTCGAAACATTGAAATGCACTGAGAATTTTAAGAATAATTTGAGAATTATGATATATGAAGTAGATAAACATGAAATGTGAATATGTCAATTTCTGACCTATATTAATATAATTAAATCTTTTTCTAATTGATTAAAGGTGTTCTATCGCGATATAAAATGTGGCAGGGAGTCAATCAGTGGAAATGTTTAATAAGCGTTCATAATAGTTTCTTTTTTTGTGACAACTTTTACGATTTATTTATTTTCCTATTACACATTAAATTACTTTATAGTCAACGATCACATTTTTTTCAAAATAATTTACCCTTTCACGGTAGTGTCATCCTGACGATTGTTATTCTCGGTGTTCACGGGCAGCTTTGTTGGATTCGTTTGGTTCTCGTTGAAAACCAAAAGTAGAGGTAAACCTCCTATGACCATACACGTACCCATACACAGAAAACACACATTGTAACTTCCAGTTACATCGCGGAGGTAACCTGGAACGATATTATCAATTATTACACAATCAGTATAAATAGCAGTTATATAAGTTCATAAGAATTAATTAGAAATATAAAAAATTTTCTCTGGTTGTATCTTTAGAAAACAGAACATCGTATGAAGGTAATAAATAAATGCATCAATTTCAATAGAAAAAAATTAAATTAAAAAATAAAATAATTTTTATAAATTTAAATATATATGAATATGTAGAATTTACATAACACACACACTTCAGATGACGGAATATAGATATCTTAACTAATTTGTGCAAAATTTGGTATCTACAGTTACAGTTATAAGTACAGCTACAAGTTTATTAAGATAAGGAAGAGTAAAATTACAAATATCATAGTTTAAATAAAAAAATGGACAGGACAGAAAATCTAAAGAAATAATTTGAGAAAATGTAAGCGATAATCTTCAAAGACAATTTTGCAAAAAAAAAAACAATTATTAACGCGATTTAAAAGCACAAAAACAAAATGTATAAAATTCATAAAAAATTGTTAGACGTAAGATCTCGTTCGATGATCAGAAACTAAGAAAATAATTATTTTGTATTATTTACACATCGGTTATTTATTTATTAAAAAAAAAAAGTGTTGAACAAAGAGCGACTCTGACAAGACTTAGCGGTGCTTGTAAACACGTATATGTGTGTGCGTGTGCACGTGCAGCCTTTATATTTTTATCTCCACACTTGTAGACGCGCGCGCGCGTAATCATATGGATAATTAACGCAATATATAATCTAGTGTAACACGTGCTCAATATTTTCCCTGCTGTTTCTGAAGTGCGCGTGTATTTTTCCATGGTCACAGGACGGTTGATGAATTTAAATTAAAGGGAAGAAAAAGGAAAAAGGGCGTCCGCTCTCGACCCGCGAATTAAAGGGCATTTGATGCCTTTGAGAGATGATTGTGACCCATAGTTCCGAGATGGGAGAGTGGCGTACCTGTGAGAGGCGGAATAGAGATTGCTCCGAAGCTCTGGAACATCCTCACGAGACCGTAACTGGACGATATCTTGTCGGTGCCGTATTGATCAGCGAGCAGGACGGGAACTAGGAGGAACCAACAGCCTAGGCACAATCCGTACATGCCGACGGAACACGCCAGCACGTAGAAGGAGTGAGCCATCGGGATCGCCAGGACCGCCACGCCAGCACCCACCACGCTGTACACGATGAAAGAAAAGAGAATGCTTAATAATTCAATAGTTACTCTTGAAAATATCTTCGAAATATCCCCTATCCGTGATGATTTGTAATTTCGAAACATTGTCAACGAAGCGAATAGAAACGCTCCATGAATATTTGTTTCCTGGCGTCAGTCTTCGTAATTTATTATATTTTTCTCCAACGTCTTACGATACGTAAATCAAGTTCTAAACCTTGTTTAATAAATCCGATAGAATTAGGTAAAAAAAAAATCTATATAGTCCTATCATGTTTTTGGTTCGTAAATATCAGATTTGTCTTCTTTTATGTTATTTAGCATATAATTTGGTAATCATCTTTAATCAATGTTTATCTAACTGCGTTTCACTATATTTTGTAATACTTTAATTATAGGATAATTACTGTAACATTTTCATAAAGTTTAAATCTATTTCTCTCATTTTTTTTACCGGTTAAAAACAGGAACCTCTTTCTGGAGATACGTAAGTGTAATCGCTCACCTGCCGATATACCCTTTCCGCCGATCGAACAACTTGAGATCCGAGAGCCAGCCGAGGCCGAGTCTACCGCACAGGTCGAGAACGGCGGAGATGGCCACCAGGTAGCCGGCCTCCGATTTCGTGTAGCCGGCGGCGTGGACATATGCTGGCAGGTAGTACAGCATGTACGGGCTACCAGTGGACATCAGGCTGACAGAGATGCACATCATGATGAACTGCGGATTTTTCAACAGCGATAAGTCGAGGTAGCGCGTCAGTCTCTGCATGAACGTGATCTTGGAGTCTGTCGAGGCTGTCAGCGACAAAGACGGCAGTCTGTTCGGCGGCGACGGCGGCGGCTGTTGCTGCTGCTGCTGTTGCTCCGGACCCGTCGTCGTCGCGGACGACTTCAACGACCTGAGCGACGTCCTGGCGGCCTTGTACACACACGTCGAGTCCGTCGACAGATCCTCCACGCTGTGCAGAATACTGGAGCTACGAATCTTGGAAATGGGCTTCATACGGAGACCCTCGCCCATCACGTCCTTCTCCTCGTCGCTGTCGGTCAGCTCGACCGCCACCACGCCGCTGTTCTGGTGGAACAGCTCGTTCAGCATGTTGTGTCGGGCAGTCGGATCGTTGGCGAACAATAATTCTAATTTTTGTTGCTTCGACTTGTCCTGTTCCTGTGAAAAAGGTAGCCAATGAATTATAAATTGCCATTGATTCAGCTCTACTGCCGATATTGATTTACTTGTTATTGCAGAGACCGAGTATATTTACCTGTATGAAAATTGGGATTTTTGCGATCGTTTTAAGGAAGATATATAAATATAATCTACATGTACGTAATAATAAATACTAATAATTAATCAATTAGTATTATATGTATTATTTGTATATGTATAATATTAATATGTTAATATATATATAACTATATATCAATTGATAACTCGATTGTACCTGTTCTTTCAGTTCGTTTTCGATCTTCTTCACCGTTACGTCTTCCTCAGGGACATAATTTTCGTCCAGTGGTCGATACAGAGTCGCACTGACGCATACGTGCAGCATACACCCGCCTAATAGTAGTATTGTGCCGTGAAAGCCGAAGTCCTTCACCAGAAATTCGATCAGAAGCGGGAATACAAAACTACCCGCGGCAGTGCCAGACACGCAGATCCCATTCGCCAGGGCGCGATGCTTGTCGAAATACTGCGACACCAGGATTATACCAGGCGTCGTTGACAAACCACCGCCGATACCTGCAAGGACACCCTTCATTCTTTGGTATCTCCATAAAATATGAAGAAAAAAAATATATATGTATATGGAACTGCTCGATGAAACGAGGTTCGACCGAGCGAAAGAGCAAGATAAAAAGATTGAAGTTCAAATGCAAACCTGTCAGCACTCCAAATGTAAAAAAGAGGTGTATCAATCGCGTGGCAAAGTAACTAGTTGTAAGTCCTAGAGCACAGAAAAGTCCACCCACAAAGACCACCGTTCGACAGCTGTACTTCTGGCAGAGCATACTCGTCACCGGAGCTGCGGAAACGAGATATCGATTTGGCGCGCCTCGATTAAATGTTATATCAACGCGAAAGTGACGATACAATGACCAAGGCCAGGCGACAACGTCGCTCATTCTCTTCGAAAGAAACGGAGGTCGCGTGGCCGAAAGAGCTTAAACGAAATGAAGACGACAACTAACGACTCACCAAGCGCTAGACATAGGCACGTCAGAATCGCTGGTATCCAGGACGCGACCGAGGCGGATGAGTCCTTGAAGGTCTCCATGACCTCGACGTACAGGACGCCGTAGGACTTGACCAGCCCGGCCACCCAGAACTGCACGAAAAAGGCGCCGAACACCACCACCCAACCGTAACCGCCGTCCAGCGGGACGTACGTGATGTTCCGTGGTTTCCTGCTCTCGTTCTTCTGCCGGGATTTTCTCCTTTTTGGGGCCGTATACCTGGCGGATCTGCGCCAGCATCAAAGCCGTTATTCGAGCGAATAATAAACGCTGGCAAATTATAAAAGGAAAGAAATGCGAAACTGCCCGCGACTACGCTAGGCAATACGTCTCATCGAAATTCAAAGAGACAATCTTTCTATCTTCTTTCCTTTTTGAAATTTTTGATATATTTGAAAACTGGAGAGAAAGTTCAAAGAAAGATCGAAATGGCAGTTCTCGTTTGCAAAACAGAAACAACCTGTAGAATAAATTGCACACGTGAGAAAAGAATCGTAAGGAAAATGGATATCAGCATACAAAATTGAACGTGCGCGAAACTAAAACGCAAGTTTTCGACTGTTTACATCATTATATCCCTTAAAGAATACAGGATTTATACAACTATGAGAGATCTACTACATTTATTTTTCAACTACACGTTTTTTCGTTTCCATAATCAAAAATCACTTGAGAATCGTTAAACGGAAACGACAAAACGTTTCGCATGCAAGAGCTCATAATGTGATAAACAGCGGCGCGATGAAGATAGGGGGATGAAACGCGTGTGGACTGTCGAACAAGCAAACACGTACACAATCGGCTTCCCGATACCTGATTAATAACACCCCCGACAATATTCACTCCGACACCGACCTGAGCTCCCTGGATTTGGCGATGAGCGGCCGGGCAGTGAGGCTGGAGATCGTCAGCAGGTTGTCATTGTCCTCGTCCTCGAGGACGGTGCCCTCGGGGCTCTGCAGGTGCGGTGGTACGATTGGCGTCGACGTCGCCGTCGCCTGCACCGCCAAGGACGCCGGCCGTTTCGGTGACGGCGCCCCGGTGGCGACGCTGCCGCTCAGATCGAACACCGGCGCCGAGTGGATGGAGAACAGCGAGCCCAGCTGAGTCGCCGGCTGATCATTCATATTCTCATCGATGAGGTTGCTGCCATTGACAGCCGACATCTCCTGAGACGTTGCCGTAGGGACGCCGACGTCGACGGCGTCGGCCAACAGGTTCGACGCCCGACACGCGTCCTGAAAGCTCCATTCCCTTGGTAGCGACATGTTTCCTCGGCGGCTTCCTCGGCGGAACCGGGGGGACCGTAATACATTGGATTATGTTGCTTTGTTGGTCGCGCGTGATTTATTCGAATTGATCTCTGGTCGTCCGACGACTTTTCAAGCTCTTTTCTCGCTCGCTCTCTCTCTCTCTCTCTCTCTCTCACCACCTGGTGTTCACCTTCTTGTCTGCTTCTCCACTGACTGGAGAATGGTATCTGTTTTTATCTGGACGCGATGTCAACCTGTCGTAGGGGCGCTGTTACGATAATACAATCCTTGTGTCTTTCTTTCTCTTTGGTTGTACCGTAAGCTCCTCGGTGAGGAGGGCCTCGGTGTTTCTTGATTTAATTTTCAAAGATGGGCTTGATAAACTTGAACTCGAAAATTAGAAATGTATTAACAGTCAACGATCAGCGTCTTCCTGTTTGGCTGCCAAAGCAAACTTCTTCCTGCTTCTTCCGACTTTGTAATACAGACTGAGACTCTCTCGGGGTGAACACGAGTAGGGTGCGCACGCAGACTGGTGGAGGGTTGCTACTAACTGGAAATTTACAGTGGGATCGATACGTCGGTGACGCTGACGCGCAAAGGCATCTTCGCGGAAATCACTCGCGACCCACGTGCGAACGTACTGACAGGGGAAAAACCACGCGTGCGAACATGAGACAAGAGCCATCATTTTTGAACGAACGAAACTGGGTTACATGAATATGGAACTGTTACGAAGCAGTCTTCTGATAAAGAGAGAGAGAGAACGGCGAGTCGCTACATTTGAAGCATTTTGTAGAATAGAACATTAACAGCAGAAATGTTAGGATGAAACTTGATTGTTCTGAAACAAAAAAACTCATTTAAATAAGACAATTCGCGCAAAATGCCTGATGCAAATTCATGCAAACAAATCTAATGAGAAAAAAAAAAATCGAATCGCTACACTTGAAATATAATTTGAATATAAAGTTTTGACACTTAGTTTTGACATCTAAATGAAGTCTGATTGCATTAAGGAAATCGAAATTGCTTCGATTATAGAACTGATTTCACAGTCATATGTCTACGTCTAAAAAGACACATTTCGGTGTCTAGCAGAAATTCAAAACTTTATGATGGAAGAGGGAATACTAGATCACTACTTTTAAGATCTTGTATACATAAAATATTAGTAATCGCGGATAAATCATAACTGTCTCGAGGGAAAGATATTTTGAGGAGTAAAAGTATTTTTATAAGAAAATCGTATTACTCTGATTTAGTCACTTTGATGTGATACTTTTTAAATGTTTTATTATCAAAGTCTGTTGTATAGAAGTTTTATACAAAAAATTATCAAAAAAACAAATTCAAGTCAAACTATAATAATTTCAAACATTCAGATCTAAAATGAGATCCATTTAATCACCTGACTGAGAACTATATAGAACCGTTCGCGGATTGGAGCTTTTGAAACGCGACGCTTTGTAATCGAATTAACAATCGTTTCATAGTTATTGACGGAAATGTAATAAGTACTTTGTAGAGCCGAAAATCGCGGTCGACTACATTGATAATTGCAAAATTTACATACTGCCATCTAAAACGTATCATTTAACATTTCGACGAGAATTTCTTGGAACATCATCGTCCTAAAATAAATTGCTAATCAAACGTTTCATTTAGTATTTCGACGAGACTTTCCTAGAATTTTCTCGACCTAAAATAAATTGCTAATCGCTCGCAAAACGTTACGTCCAAAATCTCATTAGAAAGTGCGCTTCGCTTTGCGGTTTAAGCTGATTGTCTCCTAGACGTCGGCCTTCGCTTGTCATTACGTCATCTAGCGTGCACCGTTCGCCCTCGATTGCTGTAATTATACCTGCTAACTGCAATTGTGGAAGAAGTTTGCGCAGGGATAATCATTTCACGAAATTGCCGCATTATAATTTAATTGCACGTGAATAAGATTGAAAGAAACGGTGACATATTTGATTGTTTCATTATTTAATCTAATTTTATATTTAATGTCATTTGGTCACTTCGTCGAAAGAGAATCAATTTGTCTCGTTAATTTATCTCCCGCTAATAATGTCAAAACTGCTCTTATAAGATAAACTTTGTATAGTAAATGTAGGAAAATAGCAACAATGAGAGCAACGGTATGTATAAATAAATGTTGAACTGCAGCGACTGTTTTGATCAGCCCCGTTTGAATTTGGCGATTTCTCGATCAAACCTCATGGCGGGGGTAACTTCTACGCGCAGCATCCGACTGGATCAATGACAAATCTCCGACTTGCTCCGACTACATCCCCTTGCGCTCGCGCTCTATCTCGAGGCTCGACATTAGCGCTTGGGCTGTACCAAGGTGCACTTCCCTCGGGCGTGGACCGGTTTTGACATGTAATAAATAATCGTAGATTCCGAGTGGATCCTTGGAGATCCGTCTCGCTCCAGTGGACAGAGATACCTGGAGATAAGATAGGGTGCATATAATAAAGCGTGAGAAATCATACGTGAGTATAAGTTGTTTGAGTTCCCTTTTAAGATACGTGAACCACGATTAAAGCCCGCAGTGAAATTTTCGACAACAATAGCGATTATCACTTTTGAATTTTGTGTTCCGTACAACGCAAAAAAAATTAATGTATAAATTAAACTAACACATGTGAACTTTGAACATAAATTTTTATCAAAGTCAAATAAAACACATAGAAAAGCAGGGATTGAAGCAGTGTTTTGTTTGACATTGCGAAAATACGATGACTTTCATCACGAAAATGGGCGGAGGCTGTTTACCTTTAAAAGCGATGCAAACGCGTCAATGATTTAATTATTCTTTAATTCTTAGTAATAAATGAGGTGTGTAGCAAAAAAATTATAAATTTATAATTAAACAATCTCTCTACACACTTATTTTCAAAAATGAAATCTGGCGTCTAATGTAAAAAATATCTAAAATCTTAAATTATAACGAACAATATTATAATTTATTCAATTTATAGAATAAAAATTCTTAAATATTTATTTTTATTTATATAGGTATGTTATACTATAAAAATAGCAATCACAATCACTATTAAATTAAAAATATATATCAAAAAAGATCTGAAATGATACTCTACCAAATAATTGTCTTTTGTTTAATTATTGATAATACTGTTTACCATTATAATCTTAATTCTAGCAATGAAAGTAATTTAATCTGCAATGAAGATTAATTTACAAATTAATCTTTCGTTAAAATTACAAATGTATTAGATATTAAATTAAAAAGAAAAGTATATACAACTATAAATTAGCTCACCTCGTTAATAAAATGTCAATATTAATCCTCAAAAAACTATTGACTGTGAGGATTTGTTTACAGGGTGACAATGACGAAATTACGTGTGAAAACTGTGCTGTCACTCATCTTCATCATTTTGCACAATGCGCCGCGTTTAGGATCCGTTTTCGCCAGAACGATAGATTATAACAATCCAAGGTTCTTCAATATCGGTGGTGTCCTTTCCAATGCTGACAGCAAAGAGCACTTTCGGAAAACAATCGATGTAAGATTAATGACATGTTTATAACAATAGTGTACGATGATATTATATGATTTCTCTTTTATGATGTATGTACATGACAACTTGACTAATTATTAAATTTAATATAATTATTAAATTTATCCTTAAGGACAGTTTTATGCTTGTACGTTATATTCAATATATATTCAACATGTATATATGATATACATATATATCAATTTCAGCATCTCAATTTCGATTTCCAATACGTCAATAAAGGGGTGACATACAAACATACAGTAATCGAGATGGACTCCAACCCTATCAGAACCGCATTGAGTGTCTGCAGATCTTTGATAGCCGAACAGGTGTACGCGGTGGTAGTGTCGCATCCGCTTATAGGCGACTTGTCGCCGGCAGCAGTTTCCTATACGAGCGGCTTTTATCATATCCCCGTGATCGGCATATCATCCAGGGACTCCGCCTTCTCGGATAAAGTACGCAGGATCGTGAAAGAAATAATTTGCAAGAATTAACAATCGATACGAAAATTGAGGCTAATTAATGCATAAAACTAAACTGTATACGGAATGATTGTTTTACTGGAGCATTAAAAAATTTAGTTGGATACGGATCTGAAAATAATTTTGTTGTACCATCAAAATAATTACATAGGACGTCCAGGCATAATAAACAATGTAAAAAGTCTCGACATTCTGGCAACCAGCTTGAACAGTTTACGTAATTATTTTGATGGTCTAACAAAAATTATTTTCAGACCTATATCCAATTAAATTTTTATATACTTTAGCAAAATAGTGATTCCTTCTGTGTATGTTTAAAATTTTTCTTATTTAAGTTTTGTGCAAACTTGCAATCTAAGAGAAAATTTTAAGAAAATCAATTTAACAAATTAAAAAATTAATTGCATTACTAAGCGCACCTTTTATATTGTTTAAATGTAAAGCGATTGGCTTTACATTATGTTCGATTAATGATGTCGATTGATAATTAAATCCAATACTTTTCCAGAACATCCATGTCTCATTTTTGCGCACTGTACCGCCGTATTCTCATCAAGCGGATGTTTGGGTAGAACTGCTAAAGCACTTCAACTACATGAAGATTATCTTCATCCATAGCTCCGACACGGATGGCCGCGCGCTCCTCGGGCGTTTCCAGACGACGTCGCAGAATTTGGAGGATGACATAGAAATCAAAGTACAAGTATGTTGTATATTAGTTCGTATTTTTTGTCGTGTTATTAATATCATTAATTTTACGATTATCTATTAATTATATTATAATTTATACAGTTGAATTATATAAGTAAAATAGAAGAATTTCCTATTAATACGCCTACTATTTCAGGTCGAATCAGTCATCGAATTTGAACAGGGATTACACAACTTCGACGAGCAATTGAGGGACATGAAAGGCGCACAGGCGAGAGTCTACCTTATGTATGCTTCGTAAGTATCCGTCGATGTTCGCGAATTTCAAGAATTGCGGAAAAATGAAAAACAAGTACGAATTTCTATTCTAAGATAACAAATACAAGAAACAATGCTCTTTAACCAGACACTCTATTAATAATAACGTTATTCCATAATTTTGTCAATTATTTAATATCTTACATGTGAACCTCGAGTGAGACATTTGTTAAATAAACTTCTTTGGACATTTAATAGGAAGAAGGACGCCGAAGTGATCTTCAACGACGCCGCCAATCTAAACATGACCGGCGCCGGTTACGTGTGGATCGTCACCGAACAGGCTTTAGACGCGTCAAATGCGCCGGACGGCTTGCTGGGATTGAAGCTGATCAACGCTACCCAGGAAAAATCGCATATAAGCGATAGCCTGTCAGTATATTTATTCGGTCAATGCCAAAGTATTGATCCTTTTTGGCTTCGCTCTTTTTATGTGTCAACACTGGCAAATAATATGAAAAACTGTTTATTGAAAAAAAACCGTTTGTGACTAATCTGGAAAATATCCAATGTTTTTTTACTGCATTTATAGTTTTTATTACCTTTCCAACAATATATGATTCTCTGCGTATCTGCCAGTGTTGATATACTGTAAGAAGATTAACATTTTTTTCAAAAGGGCCGAGATTTACATTCACTTGATACTTGGTCGATCCACTGCGTTGCATGTCTGCCTTCAGTTTATCTAAGATCCTTTTCCGAGCCCATTTCTTTTAAGAATTTCTTTTGCGAGCTAGTAAGTCTTACCTCAAAGAAACTTCGAATCATTCTTTGTCAAAATTTGTCTTCTCCATATTTGTTTCTCTGCGTACTGTTTAGATACGTCCTTGTGTCCGCGTTGCGAACGATGAATCAGACGGAGAAGATCACCGAGGCGCCGAAAGACTGCAGCGATTCGGGCTCCATATGGGAAACCGGCAAGAGCCTTTTCCAGTATGATCACGTTATCTTCTCTTATTCTCCGAGAAACTGCTTTTCTTCTATAAATCTCTGTTAATGTAACGGAAGTTCTTATTGCCCTTGTGCTTCGTTACTGCCTCCTCAGGTATATTCGCAAGCAAGTGTTACCGCATGGTTCAACGGGTCGAGTGGCGTTCGATGATAACGGGGATCGCATATACGCCGAGTATGACATAATCAACATCCAGTATACGGGTTTGGACAATAACAAAACGCAGGTGTCCGTTGGCCAGTACTTTTATCCTGCTGTAAGTAAACAATTCGAGATAAGTAAAAAGATTACCGAGTACTGCACGAACATTTATGCAACAGGCTAATTGCATTCTATGTAAAATATTATGCTCTTGCGTTGAACCGCGGAACAACCCTTTCTAATGTTTCTTTGTTACTGGATAGAATGGTACAAAGATGAAGCTGCGAGTGAACGAATCCAATATCATATGGCCGGGTCGGTTGAAGATCAAACCCGAGGGTTTTATGATACCCACGCATCTCAAAGTGCTGACGATTGAGGAAAAGCCGTTCGTCTACGTACGCGAATTACCCGACAGCGATGATGCTAAGTGTTTACCTGATGAGATCGCGTGTCCGCACTTCAACATGACGGACGGTGCGTTGTTAGTAAATAAAAATGCAATAGATAAAGTCTAATAAGAAAATTAATTTAATACAAATTAATCTTTCGTTAAAATAGGCTTGATTTCAACTAAACTCTGATTAACTCTTATCAAGTAACATCTCTGCTATTTTATTAGTTTAACGAGAATTATTCATTTTTTGTTTAACAAATAGAGAGAAAGATTAGAGACGAGTTAAAAATTACTATTGCAAGCAATTCTGCCGATTAATTTAATCGGAGTTTAGTTTAAGTTGAATTAGTTCGACAGTTTAGTTTCCGTTGAGAAAAAATTAACGTTAGATATAATAGCATTCGAAACTACTTAGAAAATATAATCGAATGTAATTCGCTTCTTCTTTTCAACAGACAGTCGATTGTTTTGTTGCAAAGGATACTGCGTGGATTTATTAAAGGAGCTCGCAAAAACGATTAACTTTACATACAGTCTAGCCTTGTCGCCAGATGGTCAGTTTGGCAGCTACGTGATTAAAAACACTTCGGGTAAATAAGATTATTAGAAAATTATAAATACAAAGTATTAATTTTTTAAAGGAAAAGATAACATAAATGTTCAAAGAATCCGGATTCTATTCATGATTTTCAAATTAGTTCTTAGGTATCGAAGAATTAATAATTGGAATAATTCTCACCTTGTGTTTTCCTTGCTTGCGTTTTGACATCAAAAGTCGGAGGGAAAAAGGAATGGACGGGTCTTATTGGCGAGATAGTCAACGAACGGGCAGACATGATCGTCGCACCGTTGACGATCAATCCTGAACGTGCCGAGTTCATCGAATTCAGCAAGCCATTCAAGTATCAGGGCATCACTATCCTCGAGAAAAAGGTACGCGCCTCTCCTTAATTCTGCAATTCTAAAATAAAAATTGTCGCGATTACGTTCTATGCGAAAATAAATATGTATATTTTTTTTGTGTTCAGCCTTCGAGATCGTCCACTTTGGTCTCTTTCTTACAACCATTCAGCAATACTCTTTGGATCCTCGTGATGGTATCGGTGCACGTGGTAGCGCTTGTTCTGTACCTTCTTGATCGTTTTTCACCCTTCGGCAGATTTAGACTGGCCAACACCGATGGCACCGAGGAAGACGCCCTCAATCTGTCCAGTGCTATCTGGTTCGCTTGGGGTGTATTACTGAACAGCGGCATAGGAGAAGGTAAGGTGCCGCTCTTTCATCCTCTTTTCGTTCATTTAATCATCGCATCGCACACTTGGAGGAAGAGCTAGAAATTTAAAATTCATGTTTAGAAGAGACGTTCTTGAAATTGATTTCCATGTATTACACTTTAGATCACTCAACTGTTAATTCAATTTTTTTTGTCAATTAAATTTCGCAGGCACTCCACGGAGTTTTTCCGCGCGCGTACTGGGAATGGTATGGGCCGGATTCGCTATGATCATCGTCGCATCGTACACTGCCAACTTGGCGGCGTTCCTCGTTTTGGAGCGACCAAAAACCAAGCTCACTGGCATCAACGACGCTCGAGTAAGAACTAAGATTAGCTACGTTACTTGCCGAAAAACAATACATCGAGAATGAATGTATTTGATATGCGACATTTGTTTGTAAAGCTTAGAAACACGATGGAGAATTTGACGTGCGCGACGGTGAAGGGATCCGCCGTGGACATGTATTTCAGACGCCAGGTAGAATTGTCCAACATGTATCGTACAATGGAGGCGAATAATTACGACACTGCCGAAGACGCGATTCGCGACGTTAAAATTGGGTGAGCAATACACTTTGATTTATGGGACCATTAATTTTCCACTTAAATGCAATGCCTTAGATATAAAATGCATATTGACTATTTTTAAATTTCATTATTCTTCAAATATCTTCGGTTTCATATGTATGAAATAATCAAGGCATGCGCTCTGGTAAAATGTTTTTATCAGAATTTTCCATAATTTTCAGAACTTCTGTATTATGTTCTATAATTTTATAACTTTTCAGAAACTCACAAATATTGAGAAAGTCTTCCTCTTAGAATTGTTCATATATGTGAATCCTAAAACTTCTAGATTTTATTTTATAATTTCTGATGAAAAATCTTATAAACCTGAAAAGATTTAAAGCATTGTTTACAGAGAATAAGAAATCTTGAAAATCTTAAAATATTTCAGAATTTACACAATAACAAATTCTAAGGTGTAGATTCTTAAAGTATTCTTGAAAAATGCTTTTATTTATATAAAAGTACTCGCTCTGAAAAAAAGTTCACCAGGGTGATCTACTGTGTAATCTAATAATAATAAACTATTTAACTATTGCTTAAACATCTCTATCGATATAATAGTCATGTCATGATTTAATATATTTTGCACGAGTAGTTGCATCACTGATTACGTGATTACATTGCTCTTATTTCTTCAGGAAATTAATGGCGTTCATCTGGGATAGCTCGCGACTGGAATTCGAAGCGGCCCAGGATTGCGAATTAGTGACGGCTGGCGAATTATTCGGTCGTTCGGGTTATGGAATCGGTTTGCAGAAAGGATCACCTTGGGCGGACGCTGTGACATTAGCGATCTTAGACTTTCATGAAAGTGAGCGTACAACAATTTTTGCAATATAATTCTTGCGAAGTGTTAATATGAAACTTTAAATATTGAATTATATTGAGGAACTATATAATTTAATTTTACATTAAACATTTAATGACACACAATTTATATAATAAAAAATAAAACACCTTTTGCAGGTGGTTTCATGGAGAGCCTTGACAATCTTTGGATCTTACATGGTAACCTACAGCAATGCGAGCAATTTGAGAAAATGCCGAACACCCTCGGCCTAGAAAACATGGCAGGAGTATTCATCGTTGTCGGTGTCGGTATCGGTGGCGGAGTCGCTTTAATTATAATCGAAATGGCATACAAGAAACACCAAATACGCAAACAGAGGAAGATGGAGCTAGCGAGACACGCAGCTGACAAATGGCGAGGAATGATCGAGGTAATTTCATTTAATTACATTAAATTATAATAGTAATCAAGTTATTACTCCGATTATTCGACATTATTATAGGCAGATCTCTTCTGCCATAAATTATTGTATTTTATTGCTTCGAATTGAGCAGAAACGGAAAACCTTACGGGCATCGATAGTTACGCAGCGAAGGATCCAGAGTAACGGTCTAAACGATCCCGCGACGGTTAGCCTGGCAGTCGACACAATCGCCAGGTCGAACGTGGGCTCGCGCAGTCCGGGTCGCGCCTGGCCCGGTGACAGTGACTTGAGACAACGGCCAATCTCCCGCTCCGACGACATTCGATTGTCGCCCGCCGCCTACACTGCCGACGTATCGCATCTAATAGTCTAATCTTACGTTGATTTGTAGTTTTTTACCGAATAAGAATCGCCAACCGTTCCTAATAGATCGATTACAATATGTATGAGATGAAACTCATCCCAATATCTTCCTCGCCTAGCGAAATACGATCTGCATATAATCTGCGAATTATTGTGAGATATATTTAAGATGATTAATCGTTCGCTTGTTAGACGTTTACAGAAAATTGCGATGGACTATCTTAAAGATATCTCTGATATTTATTGAATTGTTGCAGATGAGATGTAATTTGTTCTATGTAAATGATTTAATTTTCGAGAAAACAAATTGTACGTATTGTAATTGAAAACATTCAATAATGTTGAAATAACGTTAGTTAGATTCATGTGAGTGTTCTCAATCGTCTTACTGTTAAATCGACTTACTGTTAAAATATGAGAAAGTTTTATTAAATAGGCCATTAATTTACTTTATTTGCTACAACGAGAAAGAGAAAGAAACAGTGTGCTTGTATATATTTATTATAGATTTATCATTGATTTTTTGTTGATTATAAAAATATATTAAAATATATGACTGATTTGTTTCATTGATGAGCAATAAATACCGAAAAATCTTCAAGAGCCAATCATAGAGCTAACGATATCCTGCTGTAGGTGAGGGAAGTGAAGGCGTAGACGAAGGATATCCTGGGGTAGCCGAGGGATAGCCTGGCGTTACAGAGGGATATCCCGATGTGGAAGACGGATAACTCGTAGTCGAGGCTGCAGGAATAAAGACGGAAGATTGGCTTGGATAGTTTTGTTGCCCAGTGAATGTTCCGCTGGACGCACTAGCGCTGGCCGTACTTGAGGCGAAACTTGAGCCATCAGCTGGTCCGCTCAACTTTATCACACCAGTTGTTGGAAGGTCTGAAAGCCCACCAGAAGAACTGGGGAAAAATGAAGAAGCACCTGCATTTGATGTAGCAGATACTTGAGCGGTCGTTCCTCGTTGTCCATACGGTGGTAAATAAGTAGGTGCGGGTGTTGATACACCTGGTTGTCGATTATTATACGGAGGTAGATATGTAGCAGGCGGGCGTACAGGTCGTGGAGATGGTTGTGGCTGAGGTGGAGGTAGATATGTACGACGTGTAGGAGGTGGCGGCGGTGGCCGAGGAGGAGGAGAAGGAGGGAGTGGTGGCGGCGAAGGAGGTGGTATATATTTAGGTGGTGGTGGTGGTGGTGGTGGTGGTGGTGGTGGTGGTGGTGGTGGTGGTGGTGGTGGTGGAGTTGCTGGGGGCGGGGGAGGTGGTGGAGGAGGGGGTGGTGGTGGAGGAGGGGGTGGTGGTGGTGGTGGAGGGGGAGGTGAAGGAGATGGTATATATATAGGGGGAGGTGGTGGAGGAGGGGGTGGTGGTGGAGGGGGAGGTGAAGGAGATGGTATATATATAGGGGAGGTGGTGGAGGAGGGGGTGGTGGTGGAGGGGGAGGTGAAGGAGATGGTATATATATAGGGGGAGGAGGAGGTGGTGGTGGTGGTGAAGGGGGTGGTATATATTGAGGAGGAGGAGGTGGTGGTGGAGGAGGTGGTGGTGGTGGTGGTGGAGGTGGTGGTGGGGGTGGTGGTGGCGGTGGTGGAGGAGGTGGTGGTGGTGGAGGAGGTGGTGAAGGGGGTGGTATATATTGAGGAGGTGGTGGAGGGGGTGGAGGGGGCGGTGGAGGGGGTGGAGGGGGCGGTGGAGGGGGTGGCGGTGGTGCAGGATAAGAATAACTAGGTGGAGGAGGAGGGGGTGGTGGTGCAGGGTAGGAATAACTAGGTTGAGAACTTGGATATCCTTGTTGATTATTTCTTTCCGTTGGTAACGAGAATGATGCGCGGTGGTGCAGGATAAGAATAACTAGGTGGAGGAGGAGGGGGTGGTGGTGCAGGGATAGGAATAACTCGGTGAAGGAGGAGGAGGAGGAGGTGGTGGTGGTGAGGGAGGAGGATGGTGGTGGCGGTGGTGCAGGATAAGAATAACTAGGTGGAGGAGGAGGGGGTGGTGGTGCAGGGTAGGAATAACTAGGTTGAGAACTTGGATATCCTTGTTGATTATTTCTTTCCGTTGGTAACGAGAATGATACACTGGGTCGCTGATAGGAATATCCTGCTTGACGGCTGACACGCGACCAGCGTGCGCCAGTGCAATTGATCACCAATAAGATGTATATTACCTAAAAATTATAACGTATTGCAGTGCTGAAATAAAAACGAATAAAGAGATAATAATGTTAAGATTACTTACCCATTTTGATGGTAGCATAAGCATTTCGCGTATGCTAACGGTTGAACATGACAGTTGCTTTTATACAAATGTTTTGCACATTATCGGATTCATTTTCTGCATTCTACCTGAAGACTGCATTCATGTAATGGCATTCTACTAACCCAAGTGATAGTTAGGCTTATTAAACTCATTACTACACTCACCGCGAGATTGTAGGTTTCAAGTAGAGCTACGGAGAGTTTTCTTTTCATCTTGCAGAAGATTCGTAGAGATATGTTGAAATAAAACTTTTATTTAGTTAGGATATATGTAATGTAAATATAGGACGTGAATACCATAGACATTTTCTCATTTTTTAACTGCTTAGGCACTTTTGTGAATAATGAGTGCCATTACAGAAATAATGAAATTTGGTCACAACTTACAAGTTTAGACTGACAAGTTTACTTATGTAATGCACTGTGTAATATGTCTATTTTGTTTCAAATAATATGTAAATTATTCATTCACAGATGTTTATCAACATCATTAAATTAGGAGCATTCTTTCTGATCTAATCCTTTCATTCAAAAGCATTCGCTTGAACGTAGTATCCTAAATATGGCACTGCAATGAATATTAAAATATATTATTAACATGTAGCAATAATAAAATAAAATTTTCTCAAAATATAGTATACATTTTTCATTTTTTAAATATAAATTACTAAAGAGAAATGACAACATTTCATGCACAGCAATAATATTGCAACTGTACTGTTTCAAAATTATAAGGCACAGAGACAAATAATAAGTCAGTACATGTAAACATAAGTGAGGGAAAAATATTATCATGAAAATAGAATTATCTTGAAAGTGGAAATTGCAAAATTGTAATATGCAATAATGTATATGCTTTGCACATATTACAATATTTACACAGCTTATATTTTTCACATTTGAAATATTACATAATTATTTAAGCTATAAGAATGGTATTTAAATATAAAAATATTTTTAAAAAGATAAAAAATGTACCTATTTTGTAAAAGATAATAATTATAAAAGTTGATCTTTAAGTATCCTAATTATTATTATAACTTAAGATAATAAGGAAAAAAATGGAAAGGATTGGAAATAAATCTCATAGCAGAAATTCATTTCATTTTATTTTTCAAAGATTTCATACGGTAGGTGGCTAACATATGAGCCAGCTGTCTCTCATATTTAAAATTTAAAAGGTGAGATTTAGCAAAGACTTTTTGGTTCATCATTTTAAATTCAGTAATTTTGTAACTTAAATATTAAATTTTTCAATATTTTATCATTTAGTAGTTAAACTGCTTTACTTGCAGTTTATGGGTAAATTTTTTATTTCAAATAAAAATTCAAAGAGTTACCTTCTCATCATTACTAAAATTATTGTTTTTATATATTTAGATGATCATGACTCAGAGCCAAACCCACAGAGGAATAACGCTATCGAAATCGAAGACATCGGGCTGACCGATGTGCGAAACGTTGGGGAAAGTTGTCGACCATTGGAAGGGCTGCGTAGAGCCCAACATGATTGGCCCGGAAGTGGCCTCAAAATTTGCCACACCGTCAGCGTCGGCTAAGATGATCTTCGTATCGATTATGCCAAATGGTAAATCAACTTTCTTCAGGCTTCCTCTGTTGGTTAAAATCTGAGATTGATCATCATTCTCAGTGGTGAGCTTCTCGTGACTGTCTCCTCGAATCAGCCTCCTAAAGTCTTCCGCCGTAGTAATGTTATTCTGTAGTCTCGCGACCAGCTCGTTTTTTGTCTCATCGTCGTCCTCTTCCTCGTTTTCGCCGATCGCCATGTTGGTCTCAGAAAGATGAACTTCACCGATGGCCCAAAGCACGTCAGTGTTGGTAAACTTCTTGCTGATGTCCGTCGTGCGAATAAGTCCTGGCAATTGTTCGATAAGCCAGATAACGTTGTCGCGCGGTTCCAAAGTGATCCATAATCGCGCCACATCGGCAGCATTTTGCAATGACATGCTGCGAGACCAGGAATGTCCGTTCGTTGCCAGACGATTCGCCGCCATCACCCTCACGGATGACATCACCTATGGAAGAAAGAAGTTAACGTACTGACTTTTAACATGCCCGAAGGAAGTGAAAAATAATAGAAATTGATTCAAAATTTACATCAATTCATCGTAAGTTATTGTCTTATATAAATATCTTTTCAGCACACGTACGAACATATCTGCAATAAATTAAAATTATAAAACTCAAAGTGAGAAAAACTCCGTTTACCTGATTCTTTGCGTTCATAAAATTCCACAGGCTGTGATTAGAAACTGTCAATGGCGTTCCAGCGACAATGAGTTCGCGACTCTCTCCTTGGATCAAATAGAACTCGTCGTGAGATGACAGAGCACCAGGGTAAGATGACATTATAATAGATTTGCTTGGCACCGGCGCGGACGTTTTGGAGATCGGCAAAACATGGTAACCAAAGGTATATTTCTTCAGCAACCGCAACATTTTAGCATATCTATAAGAAAATTGTGATAGGATAGCTCTGTATGTGTCCCATAATTAAAAAGCACTTTTATTTATCAACATGACAGTATACCCACGCTCGATCTTCCTCGTAGCGGAAAAATATAGAAGTTGCAAATTAAAAATATTTTTCTCATATTTCGATATAAAATCTTTACACAAACATCTTTATGTTCTAAACTAATTTTTTTTAATTCCCTTTTATTTTTTTTTATTTTTCCTCATATAAATAACATTTTTCATTAAAAATTATACACTGGATTATAAAAACTTACGGTGCAGAAGTGGTATGTCCAATAGCTACCAACGGTCCTAGCTCTTCACGGGATAGGCTTTTCAAGAAAATCATGCCTTTGATGTATTCGCGGTAAGAGTCAGAATCAATCAGCGCTCGCTCGAGATCTGGTAGGTCCGCAGCCATCGCCAACCAGAGGAAATGCTCCTTGCTCATTTCCACTGTCTGCCGACTACGACGAACCGCGAATCTCCAGCCAGCCTCCAAACCATCTAGTTGTAAATAGAACAACCGCACCTATAATCGAAAATAATATGGCAGTTTACAACCATTCTTAAAATCGAGTTTGAAGTATTCTATTTAATAATTATCTATGGAATATCTAAGACAATGCAATTATTCGCTGGTTCTTTTTTTCATTTTAAAGTAATAAAAGTAATAAGTACATACTCAAAATTTTTAGCACAAAGAAAAATAAATCCACGTATCAAATATTTCATTGAATCGAAACGATATTCCGATTAATTCTTAATTAATGAGGATTAATCTTAATTCCTATTTGCTGTTTACCATATGCCAGAATGGATCCGTAGCTGCTAAACGCTCGGCACGTTCGCGAACGATGGCGGTGTTCTCACGAAGGAATTCCATCAGCTTTTGGCATTCGTCTGCCCATTTTTCACAAACAGCATTAACGGTATTGTGCCAATGATGATGGATTATTTGCCAGGTCAGACTACCCTCTAATAAACCGGCCGCATAAGCTTGCACGGTGTCTGGATACTTTGATGACGTTTCTATTTCGATAATGGACCATCTGGAATATATTCGCTTATTTTAATTGATCCCCATCATAAAATCTGCAGAATATTCTGATTTGATGTAAGTATGCGAGGCGGATGTATGGTTTCGATTTACGTCGAAAGATATTTAGCGACTATTTACAAAATTATAAATATAGAACCATATCCAGGAAAAAAGCTTCATGTTTTGCCATTAGAATTCATATATATCAACTGTTTTAATCATACAAAATTAGACTTTTAGAAAATGTGTGATATACGTATATTTTTTTATAATATCAAATAATGTGAATAATGAAAAATAAAATTATTGCGATTCAAGTAAATTAAAAAAAAAGTTTATTGAACGAAATTAGGAAGAACTTTCGTGAAGTTTCTGATTTCTTTAACATCGAGAAAGTAAATATCTTTCAGAAACGCGTCTATATATTTCCTGCGCTCAATGACATTGACCTACCCAGATTCAAATATGCCAGTCTTGTAATAGGCACGGGCAGCATTCAATCGTATATTGGCGAGGTCGTTGCCTTGACCCCAAAAGTCGATGCGATATCCTCCCTTGTGATTCCACGATACGGTAGCCGAGTAGGTCCCATCTTTCTCAACACTGCAAACGTATTACTGATTAGAAAATTAAAAATTTTAAAGAAGGCATTTATTCAAAATTAATTTTTATTCATATCCGATATAAACTTTTCAAAAGTTAAAAAATGAATAATATTCTCTGAATTTGTAAAAGTAAAACCTAGAGCAAATGTACACGTCGTATATTATTTTATCTGTTATTATTTGATAATATGTTCAAAAATTTACTCTCGATAAACTGGACTCTTTAAAATTAGAGAAATTTGAAAATTAACGCCGTGACTCACCTGATAAGTCCGTATTCGCCTAGAATAATGGCACCGATGCCGAGGAGAGCAACGGCGCCAAGGATATAGGAGGAGATGCGCGTCTGCAGCCACGAGGCTCCGACCACCTTCAGCATGGCTCATCGGTAAGCTACACACCTTAGTAACGAAAAGAAGAAAATGACGAAAAGCGTTCTCAACCCATCGATTACCGACGCCTGATCCACCACGGATTTTCTATGGCGCTTCTTCAAAAACCGCCCGTAGTTGCACTTCCCTTTTTATATCTGTAACAATGAAAAAAATATGTAGAAACAGCTCTTTTTGACTATTCCTCTTCTACTCTAACTTGACTCCTATTTCAATTTATTCTACCCATTGTATTCTAATTTCTTCCATAAATTATTCAACTTATTTACCTAACTTCCTTACGTAACTTATCCAGGTAACAAAGTGACGATATTTGTCACTTATTTTAACGTCAAAATGACAACAAATAATGTCATCCCGTTACTTGGGTGTATTCTCTACTTTTATTCTAATTTCTATCAAGTGTAACACAGCTGTGTCAACTTATCGCTCTGTGCCAATTTTGATAACATAAATTTTCAATAATGAAAATTTACAAGTCCTTTTTTCGACGGTATACATATTAAAATATCCATAAAACTGACATTCTATAATCGAACATTTTTCTCATTCTCTTTTCAAACTTGTGGAAACAAAGAAAAGTATAATAACACAAATATTTCTCATATTTAACTTTCTCAGAAATAATAATAAAAGTCGATTATGTAAAATTGACGTTTTGTACGATTTGATGCTTCTGATTTCACGTTTCGCGCTAGGTATATTTGTCATTGAACGGGGGGTCGATAATACGTGCAAATAATTCATGAAGATAGGGAATTGCTATCAGATTAGTCACTTGTAAATCAAAAATGAAGGATAAGGCTGGCTCGCATTCATTATCGCGTACGATTGAACTTAGAGACTACCATCATACACTTACTAATTATTTTATCAATACCATTACGTGACACATTGCATGATCTTATTTATCTCTATCTAAGGTTGCGCTCTTCGCGAAATATATGATATCGGATACATTTTTCTTTTCACGCTAAAATCGCGTGCGATTTCAACAAATTAAATGATGTTTGTGCTGGATTGAGCAAGCCGTTTTTTCTTCTTCCCCCGGACACGAGAAGTCGCATACTTAATCTGCTTCCGCTTAATTAGCATCACGCATAAAAGCTCTGTAAGAGATGACGTGGAAAAGAAATATAATAGAAACGAGAATACTTGGCGCGCATCAAGTAACAATCTAAAAATAATAAATGCGCTCGCGCATATGTATTCTGTCGACGAGACAAGATCTTCGCTTTCAAAGTGTCACTATTTGCGTAACATTCCGCAAATAGTGATTTACGCATCATTGGGTTTTGTTAACACTTATCGTTTTGCTTCGTACTGGTGCTTAGCGCAAGGACATGCAAATATTCGTAAAATGATACGATAAAATCTCTTACGTCAGTTAACATTTTTTTCTTTTTTTTTTAATAATAGTGTACATATCGTGCGATTTCCATACAAAGTAAATTTTCATCAGAAAAAAAGAAGCGAAAAAAAACATACATATAAAATCGGCAAGTAGAGTATTAACTCAATATTCATTACAAAGTATAAACAAGCATGCAAATGTTTCAGCGCGAATTGATTTACTGCCTTGAGGAAAATTTTATGAAACGTGCTGGTTTTGCATTATAGATAAGCGATTCGCACTTCAAAGGCGTTATCGCCAGAAAGAAGTGCTGTACACTTATCACAGTAGCGTATCAAATATTTTTTAAATCCTTGCACTGGTGCAGAAAAAATCATTTTTTCATTTGCAATTTTTTTTACATATGTTACAATAATTAAAATTCCGTGTGCAAACAAATAAGAATTCAATACAAAACAGCTCATTACTTGTTTAATTCGTAAAAATTCATTACTCGAATAAATAATAATCTGATAATTATTTTGTTAATTATTATTCCGCTTTTTTTCCTAATAATTATTGATAGAATAATAATTTTATATTAAAAATTATAAAACTGACTTTTAAGATTAATAATTATAAAAATTACATCTTTATCATATTTTATACAATTATTTTAATTTGTGTTAATGTCCTTCTGTAATTTTTTTATAAGTATCTTCGACTGTTTTTAAGGAAAATTAAAATAACATTAAATAATGTCCTATTGATTTGGTCGTTATTGCAAAAAATTTTGTGAATCTCTCGTACTTGTATCTACATCTTTGGAACTCTTCTTGACAATGAAAAGTTTGCGACGGCGACCATGAGACCTCCGACTTTACGACGGACAGAATGACCTTGTGCACGCCACGTGCTTAAAAAATATCATATAAGCGTCATTATGCATCGTCATGCGAATGAATATTACGCATTCAAAAGCTTTCGATATTGCGGAAATACCAGAACACGCGAGAATTCCGGAAAAAAAACAGCGCGAGCAAGACCAAACGTTATGAAATATTATCAAACAAATTATATTCAGACAAAGCAAATTAATTGAAGAATCAACAAAATTTTCATGATCGTCCACATTTCATTGCATTTTACATTCTTAATATCTCCCTATATATTACCTTTCGAATTTTTAATTAACATTATTTATAATTAGCAAATTTATTGAAAAATCAGTTGACTAACAAATATTCCAAGTCAAGAAAAACAAACGTGTTCTTCAACTGAAAACTGTTCTTTTCCAGCTGTCAGAATTGGAGGGAGTAGAGAAAGTTCATCGCTCATTGTAGAAATATTACAATGCCAAGGCGCTCCACCGTGATCGTCCCTCACAACTAGCTAAAATTTATTAAATTAAATTTCTCTTATATAATTCTAGAAAAGCATACTTCGTCCCGGTTTTTTACAAGGATTATTTTCGCGCATCGGGAATCTCATCTTTCGCCGATTTCGCCACGTGATGCAGGCCCCACACGTGGCTTTCGCGTGACTCATTCGCTCAATCATTCGCTCGCTTGCCCACTCACCCTGAATAAAATTTGGCAGTCTGAATTGCAGCGCGTCGTACACGGGTAACGGATGGGTCATTCGGGCGACACGGATTACATTCCTTGCGCGTAGTATAGTGCTCTGGACTGGTTGCTCCGACACTCCAATCCAAGCGCGGGCGCTCGTCTCTCTCGACTGTCGACGAACTCGTCGCCAGCTGGCCGTCAGTATTTCCACTTCCTTTCCCCTCCGTCCCATCGTCATCATCAATTCGTCGTGCCCCACTACGACCGTGTCGTTAGGCCGCGTCAGCGTCCTGACATTGAAGTCGAAGCGATCGCTAAAATTGAAGTATGGGGAGACGCAAGGAAGATGGCTGAATGTACCCATAGAAGTCACATAAGGAATTCCGAGGAACTTCAGCCAACTACTGACCTCAATTCAAGCACGATTGGGATAATGACCTGAAAAATGATAAAAGATGTAGTCATCCACTTGGACTAATAACTTCTTAAATTTCACAATTATTTCTGTACTAATGCGACAAAATGCAATTAACGTTCAAAGGAAAATTAGAAAATATAAGAAATTCTACATTTATCACACTAATGTCAGAGACCGGATCGAATTCCCCTTAGACTCAGCTCGTTATATCTATTTTCTAAAATGTGAACTATTTACTGAGCAGCGACGGCTTTACAAGCTATGATTGATTCTAATTGACAGCCTTAATTGTTGAGCGAGGGCAGCTGTTTCACCGTAGGCGCTTCATAGTCATGATGAAGTGATTATTAACGATAATGTAAATACTTCGAGCGCAGATTTCATCGAATAGCTGGAACATATTTTAATTTAAGAAAATGTTAATATTACTAGACTATCATACACAAAAAGTGTTTAATTTTTTGCGACATCAAACATTTTTGAAATTCATTTCTCATATAACATGCATTCTCATGCAACAGTCCAATGATAATTATTTTAGCATACAAGAGTTCGCGTGTTTTATCGATTGCTTATGCTATTACGTAAGCAGCTGCAATGCTGATTAGAGCGAAAAATACAGCTAAAAATAATAACTAACATTAGTATAAGAATGTGATTTATATAATACAATTTAAATCGAGAAAGAGTCAGTAGATGCTTATAGCAAGATCTTAATAGTAAAAATAATCTTTTTGTTATAATTTTAAATACATTTTCTGTTTCTTTTAAACTATCAAAAGAAATAAAATTACATAAGAAACATTTCAGTAAAATCTTGCTTAATCATTTACTGGCTCTTTCTCGATTTAAATTGTATTAGCTAAAAATAATTCACATATCTCACGAATGACATTCCTAAAATTCATCTACACGAATTGTTTCCGTTAATAACGCGTAATAAAGAGACTCGATCGCAATAAGTCCCACGGAATTTCTTGATTGCAGTCCGGTCACAAGGCACGCTCCACAAATGGAATGCAATATAAGTTCCTCGGAATATATTCGTATATGACGTACTCTCTTTCTCTCACCATAGAATATCCTAAGAGACCTTTCTTAATTTTAATCGTAAGTTTTTCAATCGATATGAAATCAATTTTTCTTTATCTCCTTATATTTAAAAGTAGAATGTACTTTGTATAGAATAAAAATTAATATATATTTATAAATCTTTAAGTGATACAGATTTGCTAATAATTTTTAATTAAATAAAATATCAAAGTATTAGTGACTCTTGAATTATAAACAATTAAAAATTGAAGAAATTTTCTTTTGTGAAACTTTCTTTTCCAAAGAATCTATTAGAACTTTAAGACAACCTGTATATTGGAAACACTCTTTAAATTGGCAATTTGTGATAGTTAATTTCCTTCTCGTCAATCGAGTTATTGGAAAATGTCGCCGTCTTTCTAATCAACCTGAGATTACATTAAATCAAATTAATTTTATATCTATGGTTTAATATTTATATTTAAATATTTAATATTTAAATACCTTAGTAATAAAAGCAAAATTTAAATAGTTTACAAATCAGACTAATATATTCACTCTTATTTCTGGAACAGCTTAAATAACAATCGTATAGCTGATCTTCGATAAAGGGCGAGGGGATGTTGAATCTGCGAACCAGTTCTTTCGAGCTTGCGCATCCTGCGTCGTTCCCCAAGCGCGGAATCCTGCGAGATACGAAAGTTCGCAGTAAAGATCCTCAGTGCGAATCCATCTTTCGCGGACTTCGCGGACTTCGCGATACAATCCTGTAAACCTCGTAAACGACGCTCACGAAACTGGGATAAAATCGGCATAAAATCCGAGTCAAGTTAACAAAAATCCAAATCGGAGACGAGGCTCGGCGAGTTTACTTAGTAAATCGTTTCGTAGGGAGATTTAAATAGAATTTGATCATATTAATGATGATACTGTTTCTGTTAGTCGCTCTCGCGGGCATCCACTCGGGTTGGTCTCGGCGCGATTCCTCGACTGGTGAACATGTAGTTGGAGACACGGTGCACACGGTTCCTCTCGGTTCGGAGGCGACTTTCCACTGGAGGTGCGATTTTGAACAAAGTTGTTCGTTGTTATAACCGCTTCTAGGAGAGAACATAATCTTAATTATTTTGGAACTTGTGCATTAAATGTTCTTGTGTACGGTTATTTTATTTGTATGGTTTTTTTTATTTTTAATTGCTTAAAGACTATTAATGCTTATTATTATCGTAGACGTAACGTCTTTATTCTGTCTTTATAAGCAAATCATGGTAGTATCTCGTGACAAATTTAACTAAAAAAATCACTTCATTTATCACCTTCGTTCATTATTTAATCATCATTTATGAGATTACAAGTACAATTATCCAAGTTAGCCTTTGATAAAAATTTGTCAGAACTTCTGTGTAACTTTATATCTTTCTAGAACATTCTTCAGATTTTTTATACAAATTATAGCAGAATTATTTTCAAATTAACAAAAATCCAACTGTTAGTTGTATTTTAATGCAGATCTCTAGACTTTAATGCGGCAATTGGACAATACTTTGAATGTTTCTTTCTCACTTTTTATTTACACTGTCATAATTAAAAATTTTTGGTCGAAACTTTTCTCAGTTTGTCGTTGCTTTTCAGAGTGGATCTAATGAACAAGCTGGTGATCGTGGAGATTCATTACGTCGGCAACGAGAGTAGTTGGTTCGCGATCGGATTTTCCGACTATGGAGAACTGAAACCGGCTGATTACTGCATCTTATGGTCAGATTGGCATCAACAAATTCATCTTCAAGTAAGATATTCGATGATGTAAAATATTAGATAAGTCATTGTATATAAGATTCGTTTTATCTCTGCTAATAATGTGGTGATCGTGACGTAAGATTTGCGCGTCTGCTCTCTGTGTCAAGGATCCAGGTTCAAATCCACCCAGAACATATCAGATTTTTAATTGATCACCATCTCGGAAGGTAATAGCAAACCACCGAGAGTACCTTTGCCAAAACACCATAGCGCATGCATGAGCAAGTATAAAAATTGCTCCACAAAATATATATAATTGTTAAGTTCAACTTAAAATTCATGTATGATTAATATTATGATATACTTGCAAAATTTAATTGCACATTTAGTCATATATGTGCGATGCCTTTCTTCTTTTCTTTCTTTTTTCCTATATATACTCGGGTAGGCTTTGGAGCAGCAGTAATGCTGGTGTTTTACCTCTTGTGTATTTGTATATTATGTGTATACATATTTTTCGTTGTTTCATAATTCTATTATATTGCCGATACACAATAAAAATTTAATTTAATTTAATTTAAATCATCGGCAGGATTCATGGGCTGATATCGACGGGAAGTTGTACCTGGACACCCAACAGGACTGCGAGAACTTCGCGTGGAAAAGGCGCGGTAATATCACGAAATTCACATTCTCTCGTAAATTCGACACTTGCGACGAGCATGATTATATCATTGAAGTGAGTACAACTTAGATATCTACGTAACGTAACTTGAAAACTTGCAAAAATGTTTAAGTGTCTGAAAGAATCGCGTCGTTTTAACGTAACATATAATAATCTTTAATTTAAAAGAGTCGCAATTTTTAAGTCTAACGCTTATGTAAAGACAAAACAAATTTTAAAACAGCCTTGAGCCTTTAATGAATATGTCTTGAGGTGAAGAATGCCTTGTCTAATTGTTGGTGACAATTTTTCTCAGAATTTTTTATATAATTTTTCCAAATACTTTTTAGAATTTTTCAGAATTTCTGTATAATAATTTTATAATATTTTAGAAAAACTCCTCAAAGTTTTTATATAAATTTCAAAATATTTTAGAATTCATATCTATGAAAAATTTTAAAAACAGATATAGACTTTCTCAGTATTTTTGAAGTGTTTTAATTCACACAAGGCAGAGATTAAATTGTAGAAAATCGGAATAAAATATTCATTTTTAGAGAGGCACAACCCACCTGGTGTGGCTCCGCGGACGCGGACCATTGTCCTCCTTGGCCGGCCTCGAGATATCGGATGCAAAAGCGTCGGGCATGTCGCGTACGGAATTACTCAGGGTGTCCCATAAAAAGCCCAAATTCCCCGCGAATGCCTGGCAGCTCGAGTTACTCGCCCACCGGGTTCAAGTACCAAAACAGGAAACCACCTATTGGTGTCGTGTTCATAAGTTGCCATCGGTATTAAGACAGAAGTGCGTATTGCATATGTACCTCAAAAGGATTCAATAAATATAAATATATATATAAAACTATAAAGAGAGAAATATTACATTTACTCGCAGGCATCATATCCTACAATTTGGCCCCGCTATTCAAGCGGGTAACGAACATCTTGTACATCACATGGAAGTCTTTCATTGCGCCGGATCAGTGGATCTAGAAATACCAATGTACGATGGACCTTGTGACGGAGCAGATAGACCCGAAAAAACACAGGTAATTGTTTTCTTGTAAAACGGTGTCTACAACAGATATCGCATTATATAATTAATATAATTGCATTAGTAATTATAAAACTTATTTTATTAAAATTAAGAACTTGAAATACTTCGAACAATTTCTGCTATTAAAATAAAAAATTTTATATTGAAATCTCCAAAACTAGAAAGTAACAATTTTATCTTCTAATTTAAATTGTTATTATCTTGTGTCTCAATTGTTCAAGACATTTTCTGAAAATAAAAATTGTGTTTTCAAGCATAATTTTCAAATCCACTTCAATAATGCTCATTTTGGAGCAGATTTGCAAGAAGGTGTTGGCAGCATGGGCGATGGGTGCCGATGCGTTTATATATCCGGAAGAAGCCGGTCTATCTATTGGGGGAGCCGATTTCAATCCGCATGTCATGTTGGAGGTGCATTACAATAATCCTGAGCTGCACCAAGGCGTCGTTGATTCATCTGGAATCCGATTTGTTCTAACTAAGACTCTCAGAAAGTATGACGCCGGTGTCATCGAGCTTGGTCTCGAGTATACTGATAAGATGGCTATACCTCCGCAACAGGTATGAAAAAATTGATCGATAGCAACTCTTCGGAAATTTCTCGACTGTAAGCTCGTGCCGACGTGACGAAATATTGAAATCTAAACAAAATTCGAATTACAATTTGACATTTATATAAATATTCTTTACATAAAAATTATTTAAATAAATACATTTTATATAGATTTCATACACGAATCTCGCGGTTAAACTTACAGATTATCTATTTATCTCAAAAAATAAAAGTTTGTGCATTTTTTTCTTTAAAAAGGAGTAGATTTTTAGATGTGCAATCTTTAAATTTGCCTCATTTATTTTTTCAGGAAGCCTTCATGCTATCTGGTCACTGCATAACAGAGTGCACCGGAGTCGGACTGCCCCAAAGTGGCATTCACATTTTCGGCTCTCAACTGCACACGCATTTAACGGGCACCAAAGTCGTCACCCGTCATGTGAGGGACGGCGAAGAGTTATCACTGTTGAACTATGACAATCACTACTCTACTCATTTCCAGGAGATTAGATTGCTGCCAAAACCAGTGACCATCCTGCCTGTAAGAAAATTAGCTAAAGCAAACGAATATACAGAAAGTAGATAATGAGAGGGGATACAGTTAAATAGATCTTTCTTATCAAAGATTAAAGATAAAAAAAAAAAAAGCTGAGTACCCTTATCACAAAAATAAAATAATTTGCAGGGAGATTCTCTGATAACTACATGCACTTACAACACTATGAAAAGAGATAACGTGACTCTTGGCGGCTTCGCTATATCCGACGAGATGTGCGTTAATTATATTCATTACTATCCCAACGCGCAATTAGAGGTAAACTAAATTCATTTTTTAGTAAAATAAAGAAATAATAAAATAAGTAAATTTATTCATTTATCTTTAGAAAAAAAGATACTTCTAATTAATCACGTACAAAAATCACATACAAAATTGTGTTACAATTAGGTGTGCAAGAGTGCCATAAGCGACGATGCTTTGCGGACGTATTTCCGTTATATGCGAGAATGGGAAAGTCAAGGCACCAGTTTGGAAAAGGGCATCTCGGCGAATTATAAAAGCATCGAGTGGACCAAGGTCCGCGTGGAAGCTCTTCACGATCTCTACGAAGCTGCGCCTTTAGGTTCGCGATGGTTAAAAATCACGAGTATCTTACTGATTTTAATTTATAACTCCTCGAGCCTTTATTTTAGCAATTTTTGACCATTTTGTTTTTAATTTTAATTTAATATGGCGATATAGAAGGATGTGTTTTTAATATTACCAGTGAATTCTTAACTCCTCTATATCTTCATAATAATCTTCAATTCCTGCATGATAAAACGCTCTTCTTTCTTCCTCTTCTGATCAATACTTAATTGGCTTATCAGGGATGCAGTGCAATGGCTCCGATGGCACCCGATTACCTGGCTTGTGGGATAATATCGCAGCGACACCCGTCAGATTGCCTTTGTCGCCGCCAGCCAGAGATTGCCTGGAGTCTTCGATCCAGCGAGAGATCTCGGATCAGATGTGAATGATGGTCGATTTAAAAATTTGAGTTATGTCATTCAGTTGTGTGACTATTTCAAGGGAACAAACAAAATAATTAAAAGTCCAATTCAGAGCATATCAAATTTAGCGTTATACATGTCGCTTCTTTGAAATCTCTTCTGAAATAATAATGTTTGAATTATTAGACGTTTGTAAAAGGATTTCATGAAACTGAAGCTTGGCTCACGGCCCATATCGGAAGGAAAGATGCAAAAAAGATATAAAGAACCTACCGATGTAAAAGTTTATAAACTTTCAGTATATTTATCCACTTTAAGTGTGTTTCTTCACTTTTTGGCAGTACAGTACGCATTTCGCTGCGAACAAGCTAGCTTGATCAAATCTTGTAACAAATAGTTGTGACGCAATAATTATCTCGTATATATACTATATATATGTGGAGTAATAATATTAATATTATAATAATATTAATAATAACACAAATAATAATCAAGGAAACTCGTTTTTACACTTCGTACAATGTACAAAAAAAGGCGGACGTTCCTTTGAAAACGACAATATCAAAATTAATCTTAGTATATGCGGTATCTCTTTTTACGGTATGATACATACACGGGGAAAGGGTGGGATAATACACGCATACAAAACAAACAAGCACAAACACGCACGCGATTGCCTTCATACGCACGAGATACAATAGTTGCCTATTTTGTTCAAGCATAAACAATTTAATACTTCTTACATGTCGTTATTTTTATCGAACACTTTCGTCAGACTTGACTTTTTTACGTTTTTTTCTTCTCTTTTACACAAGATGCAGACAGCTTGGTATAACGCAAGATACTGTACTGAATTCTGTTCACTTGTTACATCGCCAAACTCGCGTGTTTGTGTTTTGTCTCTCGTTTTATCGACTACGGTATAATTTTTTTTTTTTTACTATAGAGCGTTCCAAAAATCATAACGTTAACCAAATTAGCAGTATTTTGTAAAAAAAAGAAAAGAACTTCAGGATATATTCAAATCTTTTTCTCGCGCACTTTCTCTTCGAGACAATTAATTTGAAAGATCTAAGAAAAACAGAAAAATTTATTGATTTAAATATAGATTTTTTCGGGAAAAACAGTCTCTTGTGCAAAAACAAATTAATTCCACACTTTCTTTTTCCGTAAAAAAATTGCATTTAAAAAAATATATAAATTACGATTTTCACAACACTCTATACATGTGGGAACGTACCTTTCTCTCTTTGGCGTCTCATTAAGCTGCATTTAGACAGTAGTAAAAATGGACACACATTGATCAAAATTACTGTCGAAAAATACCACTCTGACGGAATAAGGAGGGCTTCTTTCTTGCAGTCGTATGTCTTTTTGGGTCAAAACTTCGAGCTTCTTCGCGCGAAGCTTCGATCTGTCAAATTCGATTCTTCATAGAGAACTCGAGCAAATGGAATGGACGATTATTACATTACACATGTATAACAGATTTTTGCACATTGTGAGGAACGTCGTTTCCTGAATTCCGCAGAATCTTCAAGGAAGAACAAATCACTCTCTAAATCTCTTTCTCTCCTTCGTTCTCTCCCTCTCTCTCGTTCTTTATCTCATTCTCCAAATGTTGTAATATTTCTGTGTGATGTCGTACACTATCGTTTGAGTACAGTATCCATATTACTTAGGGCAATAGGTTGCTTCCTGCAACGGATATACAAAAGGGCTCGTATAAAAAGATTTAGATTCTCTGCTAGGAACACACGTCACGTGAAAAAGTACTTATTTTCTAGAGCACAGGCGCACCAAATTGCATATTCAGTACACAAATTTCAGGCTTTAAAAGCTTCGGTCTCAGACTTTATACAAAATTTATTATTTTAGATTCTCCCTTAAAAAACTCTCACTCTTTAACGAATCTCTCTTCTTTTTCTTCTCTTTATAAATTTTCAGGATATTTTTAATATACAAAGATAATATAACATTCTTACCGATTTGCTTTGACTTATCTAATCCCCTCTTTGGCCAATTTCTCACCTGAAATTTCTGCACCATTTCACGCTCCTCATTATCTCGAAAAATCTCATCTCAGGAAAGGTCATCATCAATTTGATTATGCGCGAGCGATATTCACACGCTCAGACAATAGTAGAAAATATATTATAAACCTCAAAAGTAAAAAAAGATATATGTATTTATATATATTATTATTAATATTACGCTTTATATACGTTCTATAAGAGCAGCTCGGCTACATTACTTTGCACGCGTATGGAGTATAGGAGTTTCATCTTGCGGAGGGTTTCGTCAAAGCCACTCTATTTGCTTTTAATATATTTCCAGACTCTATCTTAGGATCGCGAAAAGAGATACATCACGCGAAACTGTCTACAAAGAGACCAACGATACAAATGGATTATTGTGTCAGCGCACAATATAAAAGACATCTGACAGGTGTTTGAAGGACGGAAATTGGTGATTATGTCTTCTCTCGATTTAATCAATGAAATTATATTAATAAAAAAAAAGGAAAAGAAAAACTTAGTCATTTTATTAAAATTTATAAAAAAATGATATTGCACTTAATAAAAAAAAATGTTTAATTAAATTAAATGAAAAGCTTCTGATTTATCCTTATTTGGCAGCGCAGTTATGCATTACGTAAATTATTGTTACCTAAATGATGTAACACATTATGGCATATAATAAGAACAGATATTACATTTTCAAAATAAAATATTTGTAAGATTAAGTATAACGATACCGAATGAATTACCAGGCTGTTCTTCAGACACCGTTACATCGTCTTTTCGACGTTTGCTTCGTCAGGAAGAAAATGCGTTGCCGATTATCTATTTTGATCTCAAATCGTACGGCAACGTTAATCGCGTTCAGGATCAGGGGACTTTGTCGACTAGAGAGATTGATTGTTTTGTTGTTGCATATGTAACTGCATGAAGCAGTAAAGAATGCCGGCTTGCGCCATCACGTCGACGGTGCCGGCAGCGAGAAGATCGCGGCTCTTGGAATCGTTGCGCGAATTACTGGTGCCAGGTCGCAGCAACGTGGGTCCAAACACTGTGGCCAGATTGTGCAGCGACATCTTGTTCTGTGCTTCGTGCTTGTTCACACGAGCCAGGTGCGCTAGCAAAAAGTCGATCACCGCTTTGTTGACAGCAGGCAGGCCCTCGTAAACGCGGCGCAGAGCGGCACCCCGTGATAAGTCGCCTGTTTGGAAGGCTTCTAGAAATGCCGGATAAAGGGCGTCGGTGAACAACGCCTCCGGCATCTCGCGTAGATATAGCTTTAACACGCCCGTCACTGAGTGCACGTCCACCTGCAGCCACGTTCGCATACAAAAATGTCAGCAATAAAAGAACATTCTATTGTTGGACTACTACAGACATGAAAAATGCCAGAAGTGCAAACGTACCTCTTTAAGTAGCTGCTCCGCTTCGTACGAATTACTCTCGAACGACTTGCGCAGCCTCGCCACATCGGACGCGGAACCAGAAACGCGATACAAGCCTACTTCGCCAACGCCACGTTTCTCTACCTCTCGCACGCATGCTGTTATTATGAAAGGCACGTCGCGTTTCTCTCGTCTGCAAAATCACGAAAGAGTATAATTACTGTTTTAATTTGTTTATTTATTTCAGTTGCGGATTTTTTATGACTTAAATGTCCAATTAATTTCTTTTAATTAAAAATTCAACAAGAAAAAAATTAATCAATTTTTTAATTTCTTAATTTTTTCGATTCGAATGAAATTCGTGCATACTTGCAAACTTGTTGGATCTTGGCGCCGAATAAGCCTTGTGGTTTGGCCGACGGCACTCGCCTCAGAGTGACCTCGCTGGGAACAAAACGCAACGCCACGTCCAACGTCGCGGGTCCCAGATTTAGCAACCTTTCCACCTGATCAGATTGAAGCCAAGATCTGCTCAACCGCTGAATGCACTTGCCTCGCAATACCGAGCGTGTGCCACATTCCTCGTACAACAAGATCCTCACGTTCTGACTTCCCTCCAACTCTACTACAAAAGTCTCGCCTGTATCAAAAAAACGAAATTTAATTGAATTGAAAAATATTATTCTAGTATCATAAAATAACGAATTTTGATTTTAAATACAATTGCTCATGTTTTTTTAAGATTAATACCAAGAATAGATTATAAGATAAAAGCAAGGAAGATTTCTTACCCCAAATTGGAGCTTGACCCCTGGCGATGCGACTTCGCGCTCTCTTGAAGTAGTGTCCATAGCTGTCAACTTCTACGATGATATAGAGATCACCCACTCTGTCTAAACCTGGCGGAGTCAAACCGAGCAGCGTCAGATGAAGATCACCTAGCAGCAAGCTTTCGTCGCGTCCTGATCTCAGCAGATAGCTGCCCATGTCGGTCTGCAAATACGTTCGACAGGCGGTAACCCACGCCTGCAGTTCGTACATCGACAGTGGCAGCTGTCCTGGAGGCTGTCCGCCCTATAAAGTACCAACAACGTAAGTATTTCAAATAAAAGATTAAAACACATATATGCAATAACAGAATACATATATCAACTAATTTTAATCTTAATGAGAGACTCAATGACCTGTTGTAACGCCTCCACCGCTTCTACCCATTGGGAACGCTCAAACTCGCTAGACAAGAAGAAGGTGTAAGAATTTTGTACTCGATTCTGTTGACTTTTGTGCGCGACGCGCAGGACTAAGTTCGGTGAGGCCAATACCAGTTGAGCCTCAAGTTCGGCGAGCTTCTTTCGATTCTTCTCTGAACCTCTGCCACCTATTCTGATCCGTTTTTCGTCGTTTCGTTCTTCCCATAAAATTTGATCGCGTACTGTACACGCTTGCGACCTGTTCCAATAATTTTCGTGATTTTAATCAAATGTTTAATGAGATAAAAAGAACATTCGTTAAGCTTTTTTCATCAGTAGTAAAAAGTAATTATTAGTGTATTACTACTTATTTTGATGACTAATGACTATCTATTTTGAGAACCTGTTGATTTTATACTGATACTTTAAAATTAACATTGATGACTAATCTGATAACATATTTTTTGCAATATACAATTGATAAAGCACTACTCTTTATTAATGACAGATATCGCGGTAGAGATTACAAGCGTTTCAATGATTTACCTTAAAGCTACCACATTAGCAGGGCTGGCTTCGCGCGGTTCTATGCCGTCTTCGGTAACAGCGGCTTCTGCCACCGGCACGTACCATTTCAGTTCAAACGTAAACTTATCCCTGCCAGACGCTTTGTACTTCGCACAGGCGATCACGTCGTTAAAGAGAAATAGATGTCTCAGCTTTCTGTGACTGTCCGAGAGCTCGACTACAAATGAATTTTTTACCAATCTTCGTTGAGCTCTATCGTGACTCTGCATAAACAAACAAAAAAAAAAACATGATATAAAAGACATAATCATGTAATGTTGTGTAAAATGAAATATAAAATAATATATTGCAGAGTAATTTATACGAATCGTACCGGAAACATAGACTTCGTTTGAATGATATTGAATTCATCTAGGAAATTCCTGGTCATAGCGAGAGCTTCTGACAGAGGCGCATGGTCTGCATGATTAACTGACGTATGTTTGAGAAGATCCTAAAAGCCATTGAAAATTATCGCTATGAAATTCAAGATAAGATAAAGAGATTGTAATGTGGAAAAGCGTATTTCCAGATCTAAAATTCATAGTAGCCTATTATCACAATTTTATCAATCAATAAAAAATATGTATAACCTATTATATAAACAGCTACATTATATATACATACTTATATGCATCAAATTACTTACGTGTAAAACTAAAGCGTTCTTTTGCACTCGAGCAACTGGCTTATGTAACAAATCCTCCAGAGACAAACCCGGGCCCTTTGGGAAGCCCCTGAGTCTTATATCTCTAGTAATCTCTCCGAATTGAGTGGAATGAGCGGAGCACCGTCGCACGGTATCGGTCGCGCGAGCGTAATTATGCAAAAACGCACCATATAATCCTATATTACTGGCCATAATCTGAAAGTAAACATGATGTTATGATTTTTCAAACTTTTACTCGTCTCGTTTAAGACTCGAATTATATACGTACCTTAAATTGTTCTCCTATAGTAGTCTTATTATCCCACTTTTCCGCCTTCTTTCGAAGACCGTCCAGAAATGTCTGATGCAGACCATGCAATTCCGGGATCTTGTAAAACATTGTGCCAAATTCCTCTTCCGAAATAACCGGTTGAGATGTCGTTAAAGTTGCCCTAATAGCTTTCATATACTGCAAGAGGACAGTAAAACATTGTAAATAAACTTTCTAAACAAGAATTTAAAATGTCAAAGTGAAATTTAAAATGTCAGCAGAGTTAAATTAAAAATGTCAGAGTTAATTAAAGAGTTTAAAATAACATACTTGTAACATCACAGTTAAGCATTCGACATATACAGCCTCGCTCTCCACTACCGAGTTCACGATACACTTGACCATCGACGTCCTATCGTCCTCGCGCTCCTTGCTCTTTTCTTGTCTGCGCGGCGTCGTCGGGGTCGGCGATTCCAAACTACCCTCGCTCAAACTCAGTGGTTCGGCATCGCTACTGCCGGTTTCGTTATCCGTGCTGAGAGCACGCAGCAAAATCGGGGGTGCCGGACTGGCACCCTCCTCGTCTTCGCTGTCCATCGCCGCTCTGTGTCTGAAAATAACGCACATAATTATATACACATTCAAAACCTTAACTCGGGAGTACTCGCGCGAATTTAATCAATACATATATATTAACTTAAAAAACAATATAATCGAAGCGCTTGTACTCCGCGTAGTTAATGGCTTTAACGTAGTTCTAATTAAGATAGAGTAAGAAAGAGAGACAAACGACTTACTGTATAAAATAATCGATGTTGACATAATTACTCTGATTGCCCGGCGAATCTGGCAGCGAGGGTGGTCTTCGAGTCGCCGCCTTGTTACCATTATTATTACTGTTGACAGTGGGAACGCGCGCGTCAATGTAAACATACTCCCCAGTTTGGTCCAAGGCTACTGAATCGTAATAAGGCTCCTCCTCCGATGCCTCTGCGTCGCCATCTTCATCATCTTCGTTGATAGCCTTTTCTAAGTCTATTTAACAAACAAATAATAAATCATTTTTTAGATCCCATATACAGGGTGTAGCAAACCACTCGTACTACTCTTTTTTCGCAATGAATAAAGATTAAAAAAAATTTCATCGTTAAAACCTATTTAAATTATCTGACGACGGCATTTTGGTTTTTCGCAGACTATATCGAAAGTAGAGTAAACCTAACTGGGTCAAATTTGAAATTTCAAATGGCAATAGGTCGGATAGGATTTCGGTGAATAGACCTTTTAAAAACAGTTTTTGTTTAACCTTTTTTAATATTACTTATGATTTACAAAAAAAATATAAGAAAATGTGACTATATAAAATAGGAACGCGGCGGAAATGCTTGTAAACAAAATATTTAAAGCATATGCTCGCATATAAACTCATAGTTTTTTTTTAATGCGCTATTATTGATCAATGTGGGTCGTTTTATAGATAATCTAATAATACACTCTGTACATCATAAAGTTATTTATAATGTGCATAAAACGGATAATTTCTGTGTAAAATGAAAAGCAAACAAACTATTAATTTTCAATCGTCTACATAAAACAATAAGATTAAAATTAAATCCATTACTCAAAATTTTTTTTTCTCTTAACGATTATATATAAATTATGTACTTCTAAAAATTCAATAAAAAAATGTATACATAAGAAGAAATACCTTTCTCGTCTTCTTCCTTAAGAGATTCCTCGTTTTTGTCTTTCTTCGAACTTCCGGTGACTTCGATCACTGTAACATAATTACTTGGCACATCTGGATCACTGTTTCTTCTAAGTTCAGGCACTTTCTCGGGACTCCTTGGGATTTCGCTCCTGGGTCGTTTGCCAGCTGTGCCGAGGGTGGAGCTCAATTCGGACACGCACTTGTCTTGAAACTTACTAATATCTTCTCGGTCCGTCAAAGTGGGAGCGAACGGTTCGACGTTTTGTGTACTCGGCGAGTTTAAAGGATCCGCCAAGCCGCTTTCCGATACCTGAGAATCCTGTTGAGACTGCGTTTCCGCTGCCGTTTCCTGTTTATTCTCAGATGTATTCGTATTCGCGCCGGTATTGTTAGCCAGCTGCTTGTGCCGTTCGACGTCGGCTAGTAATCTCTCTAAATATTCCACATAAAACTCTTCCTTTTCAAGTTCTTCTCTCAAAGCTGTGACCTGCGAAAAAAAGAATATACATCGCGCGCTTTGATATATTGTTCCAAGGATCTAGGGTCACTGCACCAGTCAATGAATAAATAAAAAATTGAACTAGTCAATGAACATATAAATAAAATTTTAATATAATCACATTTTTAAATAAAAAATCATTTTTTAATAAAATGTTTATAAAAATTAGATCATAAAAAATACAATTAATTCGCAATTTATTATTTCAAAGTCTTATTATTTTAATACTTTTCTAATCAGTCATTTACTGGTAATTGTTAAGCAACTGGTGCAGTGACCCTATATATTATTATTTTACAGAAAATTTAATAAAAAATAACTCTCATTTTTAATTCAATTATAATATATTATAATTTAAGAAGAGAATTTTATTTCTTTTATAAAAAAAATTAATTTTAATAGATTGTATTTTAAATATACTTTAATTGAAACATACAAAAAAGATTGTTCTGGAATTATATTTTATTATATAATTTTCTGCCTTTCTCTGTTTCTCTTCTTTAAATAAATAAATATTTATATCTTTCTAATAAAATTTAAATAAGTCATTTTAATAAAATTTAAATAAGAGTTAATGTGTTATGCCGTGAACTTTTAGGGTGACCTAATATAATAACTATAATCAACTTTTCACGGTGTTCTGATAACACACAACAGAGATAACTCAGCGATAATTCACAAGCAACAGTTAAAGACAGGAAGTCAATATTTACTATTCTCACTTCTTTTTCGCTGATTTGTTTATTCATTTATCCAGGTCCCATTGCAAATATAAAAAAAAGAATAATATTTCACTGGTAGTCCCAGTGTCACCAAGTGCTCTGTCACTGACAGGTTTCAGACAATTAATTCGATGAGTCATCAAGTCATGCGAACACGGTGTTAATTGAGTTATACATGACTAAGTTTTTATTAGACGAAGAAATCAAATTGTCCTCGCCGCTCTCTTCCTCCACCGCACGTACGTTCAACCGGTATTTCTTCATAGAATTCCTCTATCAATTCTCTATCTCTTGATATGCGTGTACGCGCGCATAAACGCCGGTCTCTGACTAATAAATACCTGGTAAACATTGCGACACTTCACTGCAATCACAACCCAGTCGTAACGCAAGGTTGCATCCGCAATCGCACAATCTACAATCATCCGTTTATTACTTTCCAAAAATTCACTTCCAGTTCTCTCGGGAACTAGATCAGAGACTCGTAAAAAAAAACCTTGGCTACTCTAGCCTGATACACGATGAATCATCAGACCCCTTCAGGATGTCAATTGAACGAAATAAAACCTACTCTTTTGCGCACACGTATACACACAGAGATCGCTCACACGTGACTAATAAACGCTTGGGCGAATACATTGCGACACTATCACTGGCCACGGCACAGGGGGTTTCACCCTTATCTACACACGTCCTCGCTCTCTTTCTCTCATGCCACAATTATCTGTCGGGGCACACCTGCGGACCTCGCGCGCCGCTCGTCAATGAGAATCGACGACTTCGATCAATCGCCCGCGCGTTCGTGATTCGCGGGGTACCCTTGTCGCGTCTCTCGGGACTCACCTTCTGCTTATGCTTGACCAGGTTCGCTCGGACGTCCTCCTCCCAGGCGGCCGGCAAGGCGCTGTCCGGGAACCGCTGCACCCACACACGCTGGAAGTCCCCAAACACGCTCATGCCTCCGGACGCGAGCGCGCGGGGAAGAGAGAGATGGGATGGAGGCGATGTCGACGCGCGGCACTCCTCGTCGGCGACTCCTCCGTCGGCGAATCTCACCGCTCACCGCGCCGTCGTGCGCATCGCACGGGGCGCGGCACCACCGCCGCCGACGACGACGACGACGACGACGACGACGTCGTCAAGTCTCTCGCGCGTTCTTCTCTCGCCCGCCACTCACCGCAGCTGCCGCTTCCTGGTGCACCTTCCGGCGCGGAGCGACGTTTCCTCGAGTTCGTCGTATCAGGCGGGCAACGGCGTAGCCAGCCAGCCAGCGTCGTCATACGGCCGCTGTCATCTTGTCGACATATCTCCTGCGTAGGTCACGTTCCGAACCCCGTCGCCCGCTGCGCGGCCCAACTCCTCCTCCTCCTCCTGCACCACCTCCTCTTTCTCCTCCTCCTCCGTCACACTCACTCACTCACTCACTCTCTCTCTCTCTCTCTCTCTTTCTCGTTTACTGTGCAGCCGCCATGCCGCGTTCGACGTCTCTCTTCGCTTTCGTCACATGCACTTTTTTTTCCGTTTAATATTCCACCCTCGTGTTTGCGTCCATGTTTTCTGCGACAATAAGCGAAGGTAATGTTAACAATGACGATGGTAAATGATAAAGGTAACGATACAGGCGGTACGAAGGAAAAGGCAATTTTCAATTGTTGTAATTCTGATTCTCAGGAAAGATTGGCCGTTTTCAGTTTATAACGAAGACGAGTGGGAGAATATAGAAAAAGTGAAAGTGCCTGCCTTCTTACGTGCATCGTTACGTGCCCCTTTCTCATTATTCATTAATGATAAATTAAACTTTCAGTGTGCGTGCTTCTTTGTCCATTTCGTGCCTCTCGCTTCCCGCTGCCTTCGCCGCTCCGCAATTGGCCAACGCAGCACGGCGACGCACGTCATGACGTCATTCGGCCTCCGCGATCTGCGAGCAGCGGTGACCCATGTGAACTGGCTTTTACGTCTCGTGAATGGTGCAATCAGGTACAACATAACCTAGGTGTGTAACTGCGTAAAATTAATTAATCTGCGATATTATTAACAGAAAAATGTATGAGTATAAATTTTCTGTATAGAAAAAATATAGTAAAAATATAGTTATATAACATATAAGTATAATTTATTTGGAATATCTTAATGTATATTATATATTTATAAAGTAAAATTTATAAATATACGCACATGTATTATCAGAGAGATCGCTTTTGCTCTCGCTGTAATATTCTTACGAAGAAAATGCACGATTTGTATATAAAAAAATGTAGTCTGTATACTTCATACATTGATATTATATATTTCTCTTAAGTCGAATGTTATAATTTACTTTTTTAAAAAATAGGTAAAAAAAAGTGCCAAGTGTATTTCTCTTTTGTTTAATGTTTATGTACTTTCTTTTTTTTTACAGCGTGAACAATATTATATTGGTTGACTCTACAAACTCTTGAGTTTGGATTAAACGATAAAGAACGCAAAAAAATGCCACAGGGAAAGCTCAAAGTTAAGACAAAGCTGCCAGCATCGGCAAAGGCAAAAGCCAACAAAGGCAAGAAAGGTTCTGCTATCCAAAAGCGTGGAAGTAAGTCATAATGAAAAGACTGGTTTCCTTGAATCAAGCGATACTGCTTTAATATTGAGATTAATATATAATATATATATTGTAAATGTGTATTATCTTTTTCTCCAAGATGCCCCTGTTCAACCTAAGAAAGCAAAGTTGCAGGAAGCGCAAAAATTGAAAAAGATTATTTCAAAAACAGTAAACGCTGCAGCAGAAGATGATTTACGGGAGAGAGCTTTAGAGGGAAAAAAAACTCTTACGAAAAAAAATCCCAAATCAAAAAAATAATATGTTAATTGTTATGATATTTACATATATGAATAATATATTGAATATATTGTATATATATGTATACATATATATTTGTTTGAGATTATTTGGGAAAGGGATTCGATTGAGTGAGATAAATTTTATTCCATTTATTATGTTTGTGTAACTGAAGCTTAGCTTATATTTAAATAACGTTTATAAATTACTGACAAGTAAACTTGTCAATCGATTCGGTTTTATCATTCTTTGTATCAGAATAAATATCATTTAATAATATTATCTAATGTACAAGAAAATATACAGGGAGCTCTATGGTACTCTGCACCCCTTTCATAACAAGATTTTGACGTAATCTGTACGTCGGAATTAAATACCTGTATATTATCATTTTATCACCTTTGTGATGAGGTACAAAATCGACGGAGTAATTTAAAGACTAAAATGTCATATATTATCTCTTAATGTTCTGTTGCGTACTCTCTAAATCACATTGTGTTAAGGCCGCTACAGGAATTGTAGCATCGATTCTTCCGCTCCCCGAGAGATCCTCCTTTCGGAATAATTTACGGAGAAGCGACCTGAAATTTATAGCGATTTGGAATAAGTACAAGGGAAAGACGATTACTTTAAAAGATTAGAATTATTTCAGTTTTCGAATTCTTACCACTAATAAGTGGCCGCTCTGTCGATTTTTACTGATCGCCGGTGTGGTACCAGTTCTAACTTCAATGACTCCCTCTTTACCACTGACTAGTTTGTGAGACACACTGAAACATAATATTGCAAATATTAATCGAATTATATTAAAAGCAACAAACATTGATAAATTATATTTTATTACTAAATGAAAGGATAAAGATTTCAAATATTTGTGTAAAAAAGGATACTTACGATTCAGTATTGACGATCTTGAGAATGTTTGGATTGTTGGTGATGTCGATCGCTTTCGTTAACGCTTCTATTATATGCGGAACTTCTAAGATCAAATCACCCTGTAAAACGCAAAATATGATTTAATCATATAATTATAAAAAAATACAATTTAATTATATAAGTATACGTAACGTAATTATATGTATAATTATACGTAACATAACACACTTATTAATTTTAATAACCATCTAATTTTAAATCACTTTACTTTTAATTTGATTTATTCTATTTGTAATCGCTAAATATCAAATTATTTATTAATTTTCCTATCAAATAATTTATCATTTGCTTCTATATTATACTTATTCTATTTTATTATACTTTAACTTGAAACAATTTTTTTTAATTTAGAATTAAAAGTATTAAGATTTATATTTTGAAAATCTAAATATAAGAACCTTATCCTTTTTCAATTCGGGCGGTATCCTGACGATGAGTAGATTATCCGATTCTCCAGTGACGACCAACTCCTCGATGGCTTTGTAAGGAAGACGATGTTTAAGTTTGAAAGTCTTGAGAGTATCGAGAATGTATACTGCATTTTCTGTTAAAATAAGCACTCTTTCGCGCGGTTTATACCCGTGCCGATCATATTTAATGACGGGAGTGGCGTACTAAAAAATGGATTTTAATGAAATATTTTTATTTTTTAAATTTTATTATAAATATGTTTAACATGAATAAAACAATGTTTTTTTGGTGGGGATTTATTTTTACCTTTATGTTTTCTCCGGAAGTTAAAATGTTGATAAAGCTCTGTCGCAGTGCTTTGTACTCTTCACCGAGACGATCGGTTACAAATCTCGGACCTACACTCTTAGCGTAAGATTTCTTCTTATTCTTGAACAGAGTTTCCGCAAGAATCTTTAACTCAAACTGTTCCTTTTCCTCCTTGCTCAACGCCATTCGATAACAACGAGCTTTCCATCGCATGTGCATTACGTGCAAATGCTCTGATGCCTATAACATATTAAATTATATTAGTTATACAATTAAACTCAATGTATTTCCTATTTCGTTGAGAATTTTTATATAGAGAGCCGAGCTATTTCTTATTCCATACCTGTTGACAAGAATACGGACATGGCGGCCAATATTTATTTAAGACACTTGATGGCAATGATTTCGAAAGTCTGATGAGCCATTGCGATTTTGCCAATTCGATAAATGTCTTGTTAATTTCCGTAGGCGGTCCCTCCCGTGTGATGAATCCTTCGATAAATCTGCAGCAATTTAACAGATATATAAACTTAAAAAATTAGTAAAATAAAAAAGGTATGTTTAATATATACAAAATACTAAATAGAATGTAATAAAATTATAATTATTATAAATTATTGTTTACAAATTATAAAATTATATCCTAATAACCTATAGATATATAAAATGTACTACTACGTACTATATTAAATGCGAAATCTATAGTGAGAGATACGTTTCATTTGATAGAAAGAAAAAATAAAACTCAGTGGGAAATACCTGCGAATAGTAACAACTGCCTGTTGTCGTTTTTTGGCTTGGCGTTTCGCGTGCCACCTGCGAGTATATTTCTGGAAAATGATCGTTGCTTCTCGAAACGCTAAATATTTCCTCCTCGTTAATATAGCCTTCCATTTACTCTGGATAATGGAGGCTATTTCATGTTTCTTCATTTGAAACGCGTCCTCCGTGTCAAATAACGTTTTAGGAAATCGGATAAATAATTTTGTACTGTAACAAAGTAACAAATTTTAGGAATTTGATAAATGTAATTATTTTTAACGTTTCATGGATTATTTTCAAAATTTGAGTGTTCTGCGTTTGCGTAAATTACAATTACAGCTTAAATGATAATCGCGGTCTTACTTTCCCATCCTGTACTCGTCGCGCTCGTAGCCGAGGTGACACACGAGCACTTGCACGCCTTCCTTGGCTGGGCCGTGATATTTCGGCCAAGTTTCCGCACAAAGGCACTTGTAACGTTGCAAAAATTGCTCGTACGGTCTTCGATATGCGAAACCGGCGCGTCTCACTCGCAGGTTCTCCATCAAGCCTAAGTACTTAATTTGATGCAACACAATCTTTTTGTTGAATTGATCTGAAAGCGAAAGTTTAGTGAGTTTTGTCTCGATACATTTCGCTCCAATTGAATTATTTTAATTATTATTACGTGTGCTAATTAAAAGCATTGTGTAACTTCGTTGAGCGTTACGGTTTTATTTCATTTTTATCTTACAATCAAATGTAGACTACTTACTGGGCATTTTAAAATCGTTAGGTTTGATGCAACGAACGTAAGACGGTTCTTTTCCCATGAGAATCTCAATTAGATTATTTAAACTATTTTTAAATTGAGTTATGGCAGTCTCCGGGCGTTTCTTACTTGTTAAATCTTTTACATCGAATACAGTCTGTAAATAACAAGAAATTGCAAGAAGATGCAGGAAATATTTGGAACTATTTTGAAAACATTTCGAAAAGTGTGTGCGAAAGAAATTGAAGGAAGATGCTTTGGTAAAATTTAATTTTCGAAATTGAGAGCTTTAAAATGTTATTCTTTAATTCAAAAATAGATTTTTACTTTTTTTCCCATGGAAAAATTTAAATTCTTACCTTTGTGATAGAATTCGTTGTATTTGACATAACTTCACGTAAATCTCGAAATAGTAAATCATTATTTTTCTCGAGAAATCCACGTACATTATAGGTAACATCGCCGGCGTAATGCACCAATCTAAATTCCTGAAAATAGATTTATTCTCAATTTTACGCGAGTAAATTAGCCAACATAAAATATTTGAACTGATGAAGTAAATTATTTAGTTTTCTATTTGGCACTGGAGATATTACTATTCATGATTCAATTTAATATGAAATTCTTACGTCTCGTCCCATAATTTTCTGCGTTTGTATATCAGCCTTTTGATGACTGATGTAGTGAGGATGATTGTTCAAATTTACGTTCAATTTTTCCAGGAAGCTCATGTCTGTTGGTTCTCCAGGACGCAAACACTCTTCGTCCATTAACGATATTATTCCTGCCGCATTAACGAATTAATTAGCGTGCAATTACGAAAGTGGATGGGCAGAATTTTATGAAAATTCAACCTTTATACTTCTCTTCAATCAAGTCGCAGATGATCTTGTTATTGAAATAGTCTACGTTCTCCCAGGTTATCCCTTCGCGCAGATATTCTTCTTGTTCTGATTTCAATGTTAGTTGGATAAACAGTTGTTGTAATTTCTCGTTGCAAAAATTAATGCAGAACTGCTCGAAGCTGTATCGAAATAATGAAAGAAGTGAGGATTACTGCTAATTAAGCATAAGGGTATTATTTTTATTAAGAAAATCATTTAAATAAATAAATAAAAATATCGTTTTAAAATATACAATATGAAATAATAAAAATATAAAAAAATATAAGACTTGGAAATTTAAAAAATTATATTTTTTTCTAAAATTATTATTTATGGCGCTCATAATATTTTCATTGTAAAATCTTTGAAAGCATCTAATTGTTACTCGACCACTTACCTGTTTTTCTGAAAGATTTCAAAACCATAAATATCCAAAATGCCCATGACCATATTGCGTCGAGGATTAGTCTGGGGCTGTAGAGACTTGTTAAGTCTAGTCACGAGCCAGGTGAATAATCTGTCGTACACGGCCTTCGCCAACGCGTCTCTCGCATAAATAGCCAATTCTCTATTCAAGGGTGAAACCACCACGTCACCGTGGGCATCTATGGTGCGATGAGTAAACGCCTTTGCTAGTCGTTCCACGTCGCAGCCTAGTAACTATTCAATCACAATTTAAGAAATGTGACATCTAGCAATTTACAAGTATTAAATTTACAGAAATATTTATGCGCATAACGAAATAACAGAAAGAAAAATAATTATATAATGAAATAATGATGAGAAAAATGTATAAAAGATTAAACATTTTTTAAGTGATGTGTCAAACTTTTTGACCTTGCAATTATATTAACAATCTTTTAAAAATTGTCGGATTTGAAAAGTAATTACCGTGGCGATGGCATCGACGGACGCGGGTTTCAAAATAGTCGCTACGCCGTCCTCTTCCGAGAAACCCACGTTACCCATGTGTAGCACGGACGCGACTATGACAAACAGGTCGTTCTGTTCTTGCTGAGACATCTTCATGGTCTTCATGGCCTGGACAACTTTTCTGTATTGATTAGCATCGTCGATGGTATCCACTGTACCTTTCGTCTAAAAGATTGATTCATGAATCAACAAAGAGAATTGTAGGAAACAAATTTTTTTTTAAAGCGACAGAATTTCAATTTAAAAGCTAAAATATGAAAGTCAAACAGACTTACTCCGTTGCTCAAGTAAAAATAAGTATCGAGATTTTTCTTCAGAAACAATTTTCTCAACGTATCGTCGTCCGCGCCCGCTAAAAGCTGATAAAAGATATGAAAATTACGTTCGCCAACTGATTGATGGACTACTCGAGATTTTTCCAACAAATAGTTCAGAATATTTCCACCGACTGGATCTCCCTGAAAGCATTATCCAACAACGTTGAACCAAATGCTTCTGCAAATACAAGACAATCAAGAGAAATCGATAACCATTAACTTTGCATAGTAAGTGCAGTAACTACATTGATAATTCTCTTTCTCTTTCTCTCGAACTATTTTCATAATTATCATGATTATCACTTTCCAGAGAGTAAAAACACTCAATTTTTGCAAAGAATTTTTTTTTTCAATTTCTTTTGATTCTACTTTTAAAGGGAATTCATTATTCGGAATTTTACCTGAAAATTGAACTGAACGTCCATATACTTTCCGAAGCGGGATGAATTGTCATTGCGATTGGTCTTCGCGTTACCAAAAGCTTCCAGCACGGGATTGCTACCAATCAATTTATCGTTCACCTCTTCTACTTGTTTTTTATGCCCGGTAGCAGCCGCGATAAACTCTAAGATCTTCTTGGACGCCTCCGTTTTCCCAGATCCCGATTCACCTTGGATGTGAAGAAAAACCATATTTAAAAGAATAAACTCAACAATGAAAACGAAAGCGACAAAAAAATTATATAAAATTGTTAATGTAAAACAATAAATGAAACGTGACTTACCCGAAATCAAAATGCATTGATCGCGATTCTCCTTAGCCAGAGATTGATAGGCGGTGTCCGCGAGAGCAAAACTGCGAAAATAGATTTTTATAATTTATAGAAATACTAGCGTTACGTTTCCTCATATGCAGGGTGCCCCGGATTTGTTGCAATTTGTCCCGCAAGACATTTTTCTTGGCGAAAGTTGAACAAATTCCGAGATACCGCGTACGATACAGGAGACGATGGGTGCTTACATGTGAGGAGATGCCTCAAAGAAGTTTCTCCCGTGATAATAAAGGATCGTTTCCGTGGAGTAGATGGGCAGATTCTTGTAAGGATTCACCGACACCAATACCTGGCCGATGTACGTCTGCAATATCAAAGATAAGAAGTTTCTCTTAAGTTACTCAAAATCACTTTTCCTAGATTCAGCTGATTATGAGTAATTTTATGTGAACAAAGTAAGATAAAAGTGTAAAGTAAAATTTTTTAATTTACGAGGTTTCGTACTCTCAAAATTGATTTTGCAATAACACAATCCGTAAAAATAAATCACACAAATAAAAAACAAAAGGCGTTAATATCCTGCTTCTGCCTGATAAATTGAATATGAAATAATTGGGACATTTTTTTAAAATTCGTGCTATTGATTAATTACGCCTTCCACTTACGTAAATGAGATCCTCCGTGAATCGTTTGTGCAAATTATCGATGAAGGCGGCCTCGCTGCGGAAGTTCTCCAGCAGGACGAAGTCTTGAACGCCGACTCGGTCGCGCTCGTGCAATCCACGCTCCATGTTCTCGGGCAATTTCCGGTCGTGCTTGAAGACGTCCGGTCGCGCGCCGGGCTTTCTGAAGACACCCCCGGTGTCGACTGTCTCCGCGCTGCAAATACCCGAGAGAATGAACTACCCCTTTACGTCTTTCGGTATGTAACGGGCTTTCGTTATTCGCAACACGCAATTTCTGTGTTTATTAATTTAGTAGGATTAGCCTAATCGAGAGCTCTTTCAGTTTTTTTACAATTTATGAAGACAATAACAAGAAAATAAAATTAAATTGAAAGAATAGTAAAAAGAGTGTTATAATTGATTGCAAAAGCAGATATATTTATCGAACATCACTTGTCATTAAATTTATCTGATCGTACTTATCAGTCATTGAAAAATTAGCATCGTTAAATTTAAGAGACTTTGATTTATAGCTTTAATACTGTAGGCTTCGTTTAATGTTTTATCCATTTTGAAATGACGTTAAAAATTTATTTAACAGGTAGCGTGTATAAAGTCGCCGTTCTATTCGGCCTCGCGGTCTTGCGGACGATAAGAATTCAGATTAGATATCGGAGTCCGTAACATTCAACGCTCGTAGACAATAGAGCGAACGGCAATAGATCGATCGGAACAAATATTTCTGTATGCCACTGAATAGATAAAGAGACAGTGCAACACGAGAGAAAGTCGAGTGCATTATAGTGTCCGCGATATACCGAACAAATAATATGCCGAAAAAAAAGAGTTTGATAATAATAAGCCAACTTTGGGGAAATAATTTCAATTAAATGTTTGATTACTATCCTAATATTTAGTGATATTTAATAATTATATTAATAATAACTAAACGTAATAATAGTAACCAATTGATTACTAAACGCTCATTAAACGGTATTAAATGTTACTAAATATTTTATTATCATAACCGAATATTTAATTGAAATTAATTAATCCAAGCTTAATAATTATCATCTGAGTTTGATCATTATTTGCTTCAGTATGCGAAGAGTCATGTAATTTCTGCCTAGCGCTGTTGTATAATTCTGACAATAAACATGCAATTAAATTCGACATTACGAATTCCACAGGTTTATTTTAAAATATTCACGAAAAATCAAGATTATTTATGGCTTGTTGGAAATATCCGCGGTGATAAGTTTCAAGCACTCACCCCATGTTTCCGTGATCCTATAGACACTTGTACCTGCAATGTCCAAATGAAAAACGAAATTTATTCGATGATCGTCGTTTCGGCATTGTTAATCGCGATCACGGATTTCTATTCCTCGCTGGCTAGAATAAACGCGAATTCGTCCGATAAGATAAACACTAATTCTCCGAGAGAGATTCACGACGTCTGATATTATTGGATCCAAGCGGAAAAGATTAGATGATTGTAAAAGTTCGATTTCAAATAGGCGAGCAAAAACTCAATTTATCAAATCATCTTATCGACGGGAGATAGAAATTAAAAAAAAAAAATGTCTTTCCGCGTACAGCTATTGTCGCTGTTAAAAAGAAATTTTATCGTGTTTCTTGAGTGTTATGTTATTGCTCAAATAATATATATATAATGAAGCAATCATCTCGAAGATAACAGGGAATAACGAAAGATTCAGAAGTGCGTGCTCTCTAAAGGTTAATCTACAATGAGTTTATTGCTTTCTATTGCTTTTTACCTATTGCCTTTTTGCATTTTTGCGCACTATTTTATCAACGAGTGTGTTTCTTGTCTTCTTTCGAGTTCGTTAATTTTTATCTCGCCAATTTCGATAAAACACTGCGCGAAGAGGCGAATAGCGATGAGAAGCAGGAGAAACAAAAAAGCACGTTGTAGATTAATTTTACATTGAGAAAGAAAATTGTTAACTTGACTAAATTTTTTTTAATTCGATTAAAATCTTTTAGTTCAAGTATTTACGTATTTGACTCAAATACATAAAATGCTTGAAGTTCCGTTTAAGCATTTGTAAATTTAACTTAAATACATAGATACATGAAATGAAGAAATTTAATCGAGTCGAAAAATTTAGTCAAGTTAACAACTTTTCTCGGTGTAAATCTCGTGAAGTAAAAAATCACGCGAAAAAATTACACAAGTCCAACTTTCACCCTTTTAGAGGTGATGTTTCGCTCTATGAGATTTAAAGAGTGATAAGCAAACTTCTTCGCGATTTTTAATCCTGAAACGCTCCACGTGTCACTTTTCTTAATGTCTTTAATATCTTGCAGCAAACTAATTAAATTTATGCTCAATGAACGAACAAAAAATGGGCACAAGGGATTACTTCAGAAAACTTTGTAAGCATGTTAAAGGTCTCATGAACTTCGTTCCATTCAATTTCGTAGAATGCACTTATATTTTTTCAATAATGCACATCTCGATTTTTTCCTCAATTCCGTGTAACGCAAATATATTTATTATATCATAATATATTATATATAAGATTTAGTCTTCACATAGTACAAAATTTATATCTACACTTGAAGAAAGTTAGTGGCAGTTAACACTCATATTCTCATATGTATATAAACAAGAGTATAAAATCTTTAAAGAATTTAATAATTTTAAACAAACAAAACTGGCTTACATGAAGAAATGAAATTTTTTACGTGAGAGACAAATTTCTTTATGTAAGCTGTGTGCGCTCAAGATTATCAAATTCTCTCAAAAAAATTTCATGCACTTTCTTATGTACAATGAAAATATGATTCTTGATGTGATAATAATTTTTTTTTTCTGTGCACAATCGTCCTTTCTAATTTCACATAACGAAACAATATTTTTTACGACACGTGAATCGTTATCGCAATATAAAGGCTAGCCGCGAAGACTCGCGAATCACTAAGTAGAAGGCAGTCCGTCGTCGTGTCCGACGATACTTAACGTAAACACACAAGAAATTTCATATTACTTCGGCTTTGATATTGCTTTGGTTTTCGGCACGTATCGGTTCATGCGTTTTAATAACGCGGTAGCAAAGTGAGTCGCGCGTTTGAGGAGATGTTAATCGGAGGAGAAACCGGAGAACGGAGGAACCAACTTGCGACTACGACTGCTCAAGAGAGTGACCCGGCGATGACCACCACCTTCCGTCCGCAGCTCATCAGCGATTCCCTCTCCCGCCGTCCTCTCCGTTATCCGCACGACTGATAGCGAAACGGCGCCTAACAGCGAAACGAATCGAGAGGAAAACCTGCGTAAGAATGTCTATTGTTGTAGCGGCTCGTAGTAAACGACTCGTGTTAACGCGTTAATGACCGTCTTGCCTTGAATCTCTTAGAATACAACAACTTTATTAAGAATGAAAGAAAAGTTTCATTACCGAACAATCTTTCTGTAAATCGTTAAGCAATGAGTTTCCAAACGCACTAAATATATGTGCACCTATGGCGGAAAAATTATTTTTAAATTAGTGAAATCTTATTTCTTTAACTCGATTTTTCTTAAGTTGAAGTGAAAACCTTTGAGGAAAATAAAAATTTATTTGATTTCAAGAAATGACATCATTAAAAGATTTTTTTTTAATCCAATAAATTTTTTAAGTTAAACAAATTATTTAAATGAAATAAATCATTAAATTAAATAAATTAAATAAATCCTTTGTTCAAATTATAATAATTTTTTAATGCGAAGAAGATAGTGACAGAAATGTAAGAAATAATTTAGTTGTTCCGATTTTAAAAATATATTTCTTTCATTTAAAAAAAGATCCGCGTTGCGGACAACCAAGCTATTTCTTTAATTCAAATAAATTCACAATAAAAAAATTTCTTCGAATCAAAGAAGCTTTTCTGTAGTGTAATTTGTATAGCAATGCACTTTTCGAATTTCTTTGATTCAAACAAATTTTTTTACTCGAAGAAACTCTTCTCTGAGTAAGTACGTGTCATCAAAACTTCATCTTCCATTCATTTAATTAGCATTCGTACTTAAATACAAAACAACGAAAGGCAATGCAATCTTAGAAATCCAATTTTGCAAAAATGCTGATTGTATTAAACCGAAATAATCAAATAAACTAAATATTAAATTATATTAAATTATATTTTATTTTTTCATATCTTAGATTTTAATTAGATTTTATTTCTGTCGTAATCAATAATTTTGCCGCGTTGATAAAGATAAGCTTTATTAGTGTATTAAAATTGTTAAGATTAAAAGTGCAGAGGAAAAATTATTGTTATTGACGCAACATATCTACGCGAATCAAAATTTTAGACATTGTTCGGACGCGAATTACACGGTGCCGAAATGCAATTGCAGATTAATCGGTGCAAAACCGATGTTAATCGATAACAGAGCGCTGATAAGCCGCAATAAAATCCAGCGTATCTAATCTAATCTAATCTCGTGCCATTCTTTCTAGACACGCACGTATAACAGGTTCCCGCAAAGAAACTAATAAAAATATTCGTGACTCTTCGCTATTATTATCGACGTTGTGTAAGATCGGATCGCATAATGTCGTCGGTATGCAATTTTTATCGCAATATGAGATTTGCGTCGCATCGCGTTAATCGTTGCATTAATCTTTCAGCCGAATCGATCGAGTCTCCAATCGCGAAAGTGTCCAGGACACGTTGATCGCAATGTCTCACTTTGTATTTACAGCTTGCTTATTTACTATTAATTAATCAAAGCGAAACTACTCGATCGTCGTGTAAAACATTCAATTGCTCATTTAGGTACGATCTAAGCGTAGTACAAAATTTTAACCCGAAATTAATCTACACGGAAAAAATTCTCTTAAAATTTTGCCCTAGAAGTTTCATGATTGTTCATGAGGCAATATGGTCTTCGAAGAATTTTACTACACAATTTTAGTAAAATTCAACTCTACCAAATTTTATTAAAAGTGCACTGAGAGAAAAAATTCCTAAATTTTAATAAATATTTATTCGGATAGTACTAATGAAATATTTACTTACGGTACACAAATATTGTGCTCTGTAAGAAAAAAAGTGATGCTTAAATTAATGGTTCTTGTATTTAAATAAATATATACAGTGGATCCTCCTATATCCGAAGTTTCATTATTCGAACAGCGTTTTGTAGTAAGGTTTACAAACTGTTTAAGTATACAATAGAAAATTGAAATTTCTGTTTGAATACTTACATGGAATTTAATACGAAAATGTGTTTATTCTATGATACAAAAATTTCCTTATCCGAACAATTTTGTCTCCCTATTATTTCAGATATGGAAGGCTCCATTGTATTTAGATTTAGTAAAAATCAGTGCTGTTCTAGTAAATTATATTTATTAAAATTTAGAAATTTTTTATCTCAGTGCTCTTTTAATAAAATGTAATAAAGCTTTCGTAAAATTGATTGCATTTTACTAAAATTACGGTTTTTCGAAGGCCATCGTGCTAACCATTATGATCATCATCACTTTGATAAATTTTAATAAACATTTATTAAAGTTTAGTAATTTTCCTCAGTGTATAGCGAAGTTCTTCGAAGTCCACGTTATACTACGATTATCAGAATTTTGAGAGGATAAATTCCGAGAGAAAATTCTCTCTGTATACTGAATGCTGAGGAACGCGCGGGTCCGACACTCGCGAACAAAGAGACGGCTAATTGTAAGTTAAAGAAAGACAGGGAGAGAAAGCGCGTTGTGTTATTATTGATCTTCAAGATCGACAATTAAACAACGTTTATCGCCAGCGGAGAACCAGTCCGTCTCTTTCGTGTCCGTCTCTTTCGTGGAAGTCAGGAATCGATGTGACTCATTGATATACTCCGGTCATGAACCTCTATTCGGCGAGCAATTTTCCCTCGCCTTGACGGAATACCGTGAGGTGGTGTGCGCGAATGCGGGTCTCTCGGGTCTCTCGACCGCGTATCGCTCGGCGTGCACGCATGGTGTTACGGAGGAGGGAAGTTTATCAATCGCGGCTCGCACAAAGAGGACCATTGTCGCGGCTCGCCGCCGCGCCGCTATCGAAATTCACGAGCAGCGACTGTAGGCAGAAGCCCAGTCACGTACATATGTACGTACATACGTTCTGCGTAAACAAGCTGCTTCGATTTTTTTAATTCTCTTTCTCTCTCTTTTTTTCCTTCCTCGTGCGGGATGAGTCACGCGAGAGAGGCAAGCGAGACCGCGCGTTTGAACGGCGCGGCGTTCGGAGAGTACCGCGCGTACATGCATACGTACGTCGAAAAGGTAGTCCGAATGAGAATGTTACTTGCGTGCGGCCTGCCGCAATTTTTTGCATCCTCTGCATGCGAAATGCACCGAAAGGGTTTGCGCTCAGTGGGGGAGGAAAAAAAAAACGGAATATTCTTTCGGCGCCGCGGATCGACCGGGGTCGACCGATCCAATCGGGTTTCCGTTTCTCCTCGATGCGATAAGGTCGTTCGCCGGAAATTTCCGATTAGCGTGATGTCGTTTATTTGATTAATCGATCGCGCGCGCGCGCGTACTCTTCTACGCCGCGTTCAGCCGATTGCACGAAACGGAAAGTCGTCGTCCCGTTGCATTTTTCTGCACACCTGGCTCTGCACGCCTGCCGGCCGAATCGGGGACGCTGACGTAACGCGCGATGAGTCAAGGGGAAAAATGGGGTCCTTGGGACCAGTCGCGGGGACGCTTGTTGAATAAAAAAAAAAAATGATAAAAAAAATAGAGAGACGAGACGTCTTGACGGGAGGTCATTCCCGCGCGATAACACGCGCGATATACACACACACGCGCGTGGCGAGAATGAGTACGTTGCATCGAAAATTCCATCGATAACGATCGTCGCGAGGAAACGTCTATTGTGAAGTTTTCCCCATCGTCTTGTTGGCATATTACGCGCTAATTTCACGAGGGATTAACCCTGAAATGCCACTCGCAACAGTCGCACCTCGTATTCCTCGTATATCAACGCCCACGTAATTGAGCACCTCTTTCCACTTTTTTATGTCTACTTTGTAAATTGCGAGGTGTTAGAATAATTGCATTAACTGTTTTAAAAAAATCTTATTGAATGTTGTTGTAAGGCTAATTGTGAGTGAAAACTCAACAGCAGCCCTACAAGCGCGCGTGTAATATTATATAATCTCAAGTAATATACTAGGTATATTTTTAGAATATTAAATGTACTATTCTATTGATACAGTAATTATTTCTAAAATATTAATGTAAATGCCTTTATTAAAGTAAAAGTTTGCAAAAAAATGGAGTTTAAACGTGCTATTTATTATTAATAACTTTATAATATATTTCAAGAAATTTTCATTGCACCAAATCTCAAAACTGTATGAATATTTTTATAATATTCCACGGATATTAAAGTAATATACCAAGAATATTGTATAAAGCGAACACATAACGTTAACAGAATATTTCCATGATATTAAAAAGATATCAACTAATATTCCTGGAATATTGACAGTAATATTATTTTAATTTTTAATATTCGTACAATATTCTAAGAATATTACGTGCTTACAGGGATTCCTTAATAGCGTAAATTAATTAATGATACTTTTTGGATTGTAAGATCTCGGATTTTTTTCCCGTTTTTCTTTCCTTCCCTTCATAACCCCGAGCGCCATTTTGGGAGACTGCATACGTTCGCCACGCTGCAATTATCGTTGCATTTATCTGGGTGATTGGGTAACCCTCTTATTCTCTTGCCTTCCTGCGTCTGGTGCACGTGCACGTTCGTTTAACTTGTCGAGGACGACGCAACCCATTTCCGGAAACCGGTTAGCCTTTTAGTCGGCGAGGGGGGAGACCATCGTTTTCTTGCGGATTTTACATTCGCGGGCTGAATGGCGAACGAGTTCATAAAATTATGACGAACGAGGGTCACTCTCTCCAACGCAGAGTTCGCGAGACGGCGAAAGGTGCGAAATTTTTCCAGACCGCGAGGAAGATTTCTAAGAAATGTCCATTTTCTCATCAATCAGGCGACTTTTCTCGACTTTAGCGATGAGTCTTACGTTCTCTATAATTCGCAAATTTTTATTTCACTCCTGTCGAATTGAATAAGATAATGAATTTCAATTGAACAGTTTCACTCTGCGCGCTACAATTAAACGTCGCCTTACACGGCTCTCGATCGTCGAGCAGTTGTCGGCGGACAACGGACAATTTCCGGGGCACGTTTCGCCATCGCACGAAACCCGCATAGTAAAACCGCTCTTATCTTACGATAACAAAAACGGAGAGAGGCGCGAGCACACACGCGCACGTGAGCGCGCTCTGCGCGACATTTCCTGTCCCGTCCTTTTCACCGGAGGTGCTGTCAGAAGTTTCATTACCGAAGCGGTTTCGCTTCGCGCAGGTTGCACTCGGCGGCTGAAATTTACGGGACCCATAGCGAGAAACTATTTTCAGCGCGTGCTGGCTCTTTGCGACGAGGATTCGACTCGCTTCGAAGAGCTTTTTCCACGGGAAGTCGTCTGTGCCACGACTTGCTCCATTATTCTGGTGCTATTATATGCAATTTTCTTAGATAGTCGCAAGAACAACGTCTCTTTAAACTGGTCTTTAAACTATTCTTGTATCATTATATATATATATATATATATATATATATATATATATATATATACAACGTAATAAAAATTATATTATTTTATATTATTTGATATTATTTTATACTATTAATATTATGAGATAACGGTGAATATATGCATAAAAACGTCACGCAAATGTGATAAACGAGGCAATTTGAGACAAATTTAAAAGAAACTCACATAGAAGTGACACATTTTATTAGTCTTGTCTAGAAAGTCAACCTCTTATCCAACCTTTACACCGAGAGAAAACTTTTTTTTAATGAAAAAAATACATTTTTTTAACCATATATTTTAATGTGAATATTTGTTTGTTTTATTTAATTATAAATAAAAATATTTACTCTTAAGTGAATAGACTTATTATCTTAAATATATAATTTAGTATTTTTATATTTTTTACATTTAAATAAAATGATTTTACAAATAAGCTAATAATATTATTAAACTTGATTGAATTGCTTTCTTCAATTAAAAAATCTGATTATCTTGGATATAAAAATAGTCTATATAGCAGTAAATATTTTTTAAAACTGCAAAAAGCTTTTTGATTAAAAATTATTTCTACATTCTTATTCGTACATAAATATTTCAAATATAAGAAATTTTTAACTTGACTGCAGGACCCACCGAGTAAATAATCTTTTTGTTTGAAGTTATTTCTCCTCTGAGTGTAAAGCCAACTTTTTTAGCCATCTTCTAAAGCCAACCTTTTAAATGCTTTATGTCACAATTCTTAAGACTATTACGCGTAAAAAAAAAGTTTTAGTCGTAATCTGGTACACCCAGAGTAAAATTATATTTAAACTGATGAAACCGTTTCTTTAACTTGGTTTCTTTAAGTTGAAGTAAAAATATCTTTGTGGAAAATAAAAATTTATTTGATTTCAAGAAATAACGTTATTAGAGTTTATCTTAAGCTAAATAACAGCTGTTCTGATTTTAAAAATATATTTCTTTTATTTAAAAGAAAAGATTTGCGCTGCATATCCAAACTATTTCTTTAATTCTAATAAAAGGAACAAGCAAAATTGTCTTCAAGTCAAAGAAACTTTTCTTTAACCGTATAACGATGCACAAATTTCTTTGATTCAAACAAATTTTTTTTTTACCCAAAGAAACTGACAATGAGTATAAGACCATAAGCATAATTGATTAATCATAGTCCAACCTTTTAAAACGCAAGAACGCTTAATTGATCGATTTGCTTACGGCCTTACGATTACAATGAAATTTTACGCGTGACAGCCTTTACTCTCGATATAATTAATCATAGAATTTAAATTATTTTGATATTATTGGAACGCGATTTGGTAACAAGATCATAATCAAACTTTGATCAGCCAAAACGCTTGTCTGATGTCGATGCTGATTGAACGTTGGTAAAATAAGATACAAAGTGACAAAATAATGCAAATATCGTTTTTACTCCGCGTCTTATCGACCCCAGGTATTACTCTTGTTGACGGCTAATGGATTAAATTGCGGAGGCGTGGAGATCTTACGTATTCCTCACCGAATCTTTCTCGAGGAACCGGTTCGGATTCGGATCGACCTTGGAGTCTCGGTCATCCTCCCGGGCCTGAAGTTCAGGGCTTTCAAGGTGTTTGTCCGCGGTAGTAGTGAGCCTTAATAAGCTCCGCTTGCGGTCCAGACGTGACGAGGGAGAATGGGACGGAAGATCGGGACGGAAGAAAGAAAAAGAGAGAGAGAGAGGAACGAAATATGCACGCCCGTGTATAATAATAAACCGACCAGGAGCGAATCGCGGTGTTGCGGAGGGCGAGAGGACAACAAAAAAGAAGACGGGGAACAACACCCAAGCACCGGGTGGAAAGACCTCGCGAGTCGATTTAACGGCGAACCTTAAGTAAGCGCCGATCTATTTTCGGTACGCGTCGCCTTCTCCTTTGAATCCGGCGCGCGCGTTAAAAGTCAACCCTGCGTCCGTCAACCCGGGGACTTGGCCGAATATAAACTTTTACCCGGTTCGTCGTTCGAACAAAATTACACGCGTTTACGGTACACACCTGAGCGTATGTTATTTCGCGTTGCTTTCGTTGCATTCGCAGCGATCGTTGTCGTTTCTCTGGACGACAGCTCAACTCGTTTGTGAGAAATTACTATGGATGTCTGCAGTCTGTATTTGTCGCTATGTGAAACTGTCTAGATGAAGAAACGCTTTATCTTATCTTTATCTAGATTAAATGATTATATGTATACGTTGGAAGTGTTCTTTTGTCTTTTTTAAATTATCTAAATTAACGTAAACCATAACGAGCGTAAGGTATTGTTCTTGGCTCCAACCTCAATTATCCTAGCAGGAGAAATTTTTGCGTAAATCTGAGAAAACAGTGGTGCAATGTACAAATTGTTTCGAAACTGTAAGTACACTGAAAAAAAGAAATTTACTAAATTTACTAAATAAAAAAAATATTTGTTTGTACATTTGCAAGAAAATATTTACTGAATAAAAGAAAACCGATAGTTAAATTTAATTAAAATTATAAATGAGTAGACTTCAAGAAATAAATTAAGAGTAAAGTGTAATGTCAAATGAGTGCCAAATACAAGATCTTCTAGTGTGAAATAATATATTCTTCCACAAGAACTTTTTCTACAAACGTTTCGGTCTCTGATTCGGACCATCCTCAGTGCGACAAAGCAAAACCTAGGGAGGATGTCTAGCGAGCGAGATGTTTGTACTTTGTAAGTAATTCGACACTCAAGGCAATAACTTTTTGATCGATTTTTTACATTTGATTCATAGATTTTGCTTTGTCGTACTGAGGATGTTCCGAATGAGAGACCGAAGCGTTTGTAGAAAAATTTCTTGAGGAAGAATATAATATTTTATACTAGAAGACCTTGTGTTTGGCTTTGTCATTTGGCATTACACTTCACTCTTAATAAATTCAATTAGTTGTCTTTTTACTAAATAAATATATATTTACATTTAGTAAATATTTTCTTGCAAATATACAAGCAAACATATTTATTAAAATTTAGTAATTTTTTTCAGTGTAGTTTAAAAACTTTTTACAAGGAAGCTTTGTCATTACAATGTAAGTTCTACATTTCCTCTATATTTTTCAACGTTGATTTTTATATCCGTATTGATCCAAATTAAAAGAAAAACATTCTTTCGTCAAATTGAATTATTTATTATTATTTATTATTATTTATTTTTATTATTATTTCCAAGAAATACTTACTTATAAATAAAAATATTAATGTACTGTTTTAGCTTTGATTATTTTGCACAACAGCGATACTATCTTAAAATTATACGATAAAAAGCTCTGAATCTAGATAAATTAAAAAGGTAAATTATTTTATCTTACTTGAGAAATGCTTATATGTAACTTACTGCATCTTTATTTAGGTAACTTAAGCTAGGATCATCATTACACCTTACTCTTCGAGTCATAAGGAGCTTATACCCCACATTTTCTTTGTAATTTGCTCCGCACGTGTACTGACATCTGATCGCGCAGCGTCGAAAAGTGAGATGCGGTCGCGTTACGAGAACTCCGGGCCCAAGAACTTTCCGCTTCCTGGTCGCCACGTGTCGCATGCCGAAGAATCGTCGATCGGAATCGCTGACGCATAAATAATTTTGGAATGTCACCGATCTCGCGGTATCGACTCGCCGCCGCGGTCGCCGTCGCCGTCGTAACGCGAGCCGAAATCGAGGACGGAAATTCAATCCGCGACGCTTTACGACGGACAACGTTCCCTTAATAGTCCGCGTGGAAAAAGCGCCCGCTCCTCGGGTGAGCGCCTGAAAACTCGTTCTGATTTAGGCAATCGCCGTAACACGACCGAATTTTTCGTGTGATTTCCGTCATTATGTAACACGCGCGCAATTCACGAATTGACAAGCCACGCTCGTGCAATCGTAGATTCGCCAACCGTGAAATGTCAGAATAGTGTGATCACTACGTGTAAAAATATGAATGTCTAGTGAACGAGGCGAGCGAAAGATATTTGAGAAAAGTTGAAAATCATTTCCTGAAAGTTATGGTTATTAACGGTCCGTGTGTGTCTGCGCTGTAAAATAAAATTATTCTAGCCCTTGCACATTCTATTTTTCTGATTTCAAAGCTTTACAGCGGATTAATAATAATATTTGTTACACATATGTGCACTGCAGAGTAAAAAATTATTTAAATTTAAATAAATATTATTAGTATTATTCTAATAACTATTTTGTTTTATATCAAATCAATAATATTTACTACAAACGAATAATTTTCACTTGTTTAAGGTAAATAAGCCATTTGATTAATACTAATAATATATTTACCTAAATTTAGTAATTTCTTTCAGTGCATATACGTATATTCGAGTATGAATTATTAAATTAATATATTTTTTATCAAAGTGATAAATAATCATCGAATCGCTACACAATAGTCAATAAATGACTGTTTAAAGAAAAATAATAGAATTTTAAAATAATAAATTGCAAACTAATCGATATCTTTAAGATCTTTGGATAAAATATGATTTTTCGCTTGAAAATGTAATTACGTTTAGTTATTTTTATTTGCTCACTTGTTGACTAGTTTAATTTTTATTTGTTCGCAGACTTGCGAGGCGACCCAATTATTTATTAATACAACTTTTCTTTCGCATGTATTGTCAATTGTTATTCAACTAATTCAACGTATTCTTTTTTTTTTTCGAGGAAAAAGAAAGTTACTTAATAGATTCGCACACATTTAATTTTTATGACTTTTCCCATTGTAATGACAATCAGCTTAATGCTAAATCGAGCCTCCCGCTGCTTTTAACTGCTGAATTCGTAAATATTCACTGAACGTAGAGGCAGAAGAGAGTAGAGCCGCTGAATTAGGATATCAGTTCTATCGCGATTAATCAGTCCGATCGCGGGAGAGACGCATAACTCTCGCGCCTCTTTCTCCTCACTCCCGGTCTCTCTCTTCCCGTCAATGAGCACTTGCTCTCATGCCACTAAATACTCACTTTCTGGGAAACAGAAGCACGCTCGATCCTGCTCACGTTTCTTCGGTCTCGGTACAATTACTTGCGTGCCAGTTTTCGCGATACACGATCTCTAGTGGCATCAGCGATAACATTCTTGTCCATTAGTCTCGCGTTAGTGCAGTTGAAAACAAAATCATTCTTCCCTCTCCCCCCCCCCTCTCTCTTTCTCTCTCAATCTATATTTTTATTTTTGTTTTTTTTGTGTTTTAATTTTAATGCCGTAATTTTAACGAGACGCTGATGTAATGCCCCAAATGATACCCTTATCACACGGTACTTTCTATGCGTGATCTCTTATTTATAGAAGCGAAAGCTCAAACATTCGCAATACCCTCAGAATATTTACGTGTTTTCTGCACGAGTTTCTGTTTTCGACAAATGCGAGTGAAAGCATTAGCTACATTTTATTCGGGGCTGCTACCCATAATTATCCGTAATTGCTTTTACAATCGTCTCCACCCACCATAAGATTTATAATCCACATGGTGCATCTGCGGTCCCCGTATCGGTCCTCCACATTTCGTGTAAAATATGAGGTCAGAAGATAAGAATTTCGTAATAACGATCAAGCTTTCGTAATAAAATTTCAGTTAAACGTACTTTGAAAACAAGAGTTTGGTAATAGCTACCAAATGTCGAGTGCCCAATGAAACAATGCCAATTGGAATATTTAATATAACTAAAAATAATTTTTCTGAATATCTTTGCAAATACTGTCAAATTTAGTAACATGTACAAAATAATTGGAAAAATAAATCTTTCAGCATACGTTTGGCACCAGCTAACAAATTTGCGCTAATTGGAATATTTAATATAACTAAAATAATTTTTCTGAATATCTTTGCAAATACTGTCAAATTTAGTAACATGTACAAAATAATTGGAAAAATAAATCTTTCAGCATACGTTTGGCACCAGCTAACAAATTTGGTAACGCTAATTTAAATATTTTGAAAAACAAAATTATTTTCATGTTATATTGGCCGAACATATAACTGGCATTATTTCGATATTTAATATTAGCTATTACCAAACTTTTTTCCAGTAACGTAATCGCAAATGTAAAACACTGGTACCGCGTTGAGTGGAGGTAAGAAAAAAAGTGGAGGAGATCATCGTCCTCGCCGTGTCTGCGGAGAGCATAATTCTACGCGTCTATAATTTATCCCCCCATTCATTGTTATTCATAGACACGGCGTTATCTAATAAAAAGGCTTTAATCATCACTTTCACGATCCGGCCGGGGATCGGATTTCTGCCTTTGTCTTTAAAAAGAAGGAAGGTTCGCGCGCTTTCTCCCTCTTCCTTTACGAGAGTTACTCCGCTGCGAGTGCACGCGCTGAAAGAAATCCGATGGTCTCACGGAGCGTGCGGCGCGCGGCGAGTACAACTCGACAGACAACGAGGCTTCGGTCGGATTCTCGCTTTTGTTTCTGCCTCCAACGACTCAACGGGACTTCCCAGGAAGATAATTCAGCGGTTCTGGGCTGTCATTTACGCGGAATCCCGTGTCAATTGCAGAGAGTTTTACGACTTTTCCACTTAACGGGCGCCGTATCGACTTGCGTAAAATCCGGAAATCAAATCGCGCCGAATCGTCAAATGCGCGCGTCGTCGTTGCGTAACTGCGTAACAGTTCCATCGCGACGATGTAACGCGTTGTAAAAATTCATTTTTTAGAGATACGCTTGTAAGAAAGTATTATTTTTCAATAAGAATGATATAATGATAAATGGGTAGGCTCCAAGAAATAAATTAAGAGTGAAGTGTAATGTCAAATGAGAGCCAAACACAAAGTCTTCTGATGTGAAATAGTATATTGTTCCTCAAGAACTTTTTCTACAAACGTTTCAGTCACTTCGATTCGGACCATTCTCAGTGTGACACAGCAAAATAAATATAAATAAATATACATCTCTGATATGTATTTCGTTCTCCGCACCGGTCACATCGTGTACTCTTCACCGAGCATGTTCTTGATGGACTCAGACCGTGAGAGGAGGATGTCTAGCGAGCGAGATATTTATTTTGCTTTGTCACACTGAGGATGGTCCGAATCAGAGACCGAAGCGTTTGTAGAAGAAATTCTTGAAGAAGAATATACTATTTTACGGTAGAAGACCTTGTGTTTGGCTCCCATTTGGCATTACACTTTACTCTTAATAATATAATGTATGTGTATATAAGAAATTATTATTTTTCCAGGAGCGCGAAAAACTCAAGATTATTTTAGAAATGTCGTAAATTTGTGATTAGGAGATATTGATTATCTGAACTGGCCGAGAGAGCTTTCATTCTCTAAAAAAATAACATTGAGAAATAAAGATATCAATAAGTACAAGTAAGTATTGAGAACGGTGTCATAGTCGGCAGTGTCGATAAATTCGAGCATCGAATCATTTAAAGTGCAATAAACGCGACGACGTAAAACCGACCTTGGCAGACCAATGACATCTTCATCAAAGTGTTTAAAAACCGTTAGCCTTCGCTTGAAGCGGACAACGATTCACTCGTACCTCTGTTAACCGTTTCACGATATACATACTATTGCGTCTTTCAAAATTAACATGTATTTTAGCAGTCTTTTCAAAGGATATCTTCGCGAAAAACATTTTCCACAGATTTTAAAGTCAAATTAATAATAAATATCGCAATTAAACGATATATATTCTAATTATAATATATATTATAAAATGTTTCTAAATTTTAATAAATATTTACTCGATCAGTGCTAATGAAATATTTACTTACGGTACATAAATATTTGCTCTATAAGAAATAAGTGATACTTAAATTAAATTAGTTCTTATACTAAATAAATATATATATTCAGATTTAGTAAATATTTTATTAGTACTATTCGAATAAATATTTATATTAAAATTTAATAATTTTTTTGTCAGTGTAATCTTGTATAAAATATCATATTGATTAATTAAATCGTTGCAATTATTATAGTGTATGACAGCTCTCTTAAAGTGTACTTCAACGACAAATTTCTTATTGTAGTACTGTCACGCGACTGACACGCGATCGTACATAACAAGAGGCAAAATTGTGCTTTTCCGCAGCATCCAATGTGTACTTTGTAATCAATGACAAACGGCGCAAAGTGTGAACAACTTGATTGATTTGCCGAATGAAAAATGACTTTACACGGGATCGTCTGTTGCGGTGCGTCCGTAGACGCATTCGTAGCATTGCATCGTAACATCTGCGACGATCTGTGTATTCTTTCAATAAAAGCGCGAGACGCGATCGTGATTTCCTCCTCATGACTCACGCTAGACGTCAATGGTATAAATTGCAATTGATACGTTCATTCGCGGGTCACGCAAAAACCCTTGGAAAGAGGAATTCGTTCGAAGAGATTTTAGGATTGTCAATAATTTTAATTTTGTCAATAATTTTCCCAGGCCAAATCTTTTGAGCAGTTCTTTAAGTTTAAGCTACAAAAAGGGGGAGGATTTATAAGGGCCGATTTAGGCCCCCTCCCCTGCGAATTTGTCAGAAAAAACGTGCCAATAAATTCAAAGAAAATACCACCGGTATTTTCTTTTGAATTTAGTGGCACGTATTGTTTGAATTCTGAAATATAAGAGCGTCAGCATCAAATATAAAAAGATTTGAGAAAACTCTGCCGTTCCAGAATGATTCCAGATCATGTTCCAGAACGACTGCAATGATTTTTTTTGAAGATTTTTTGATACACAAGGTATTAAAAAAAAAAAAATTAATTTTTGAAGTAAATATGGTAATCATTCACATTGAATATATTTAATTGACCTCGAGATATAGATTTTCACAAGATTAGAAAATTTGCAGGGGGCCAGAATCGACTCTCAGAGATCCTCCTCCCTTTTGTGTAAAAATTGAAGAAATATCTTTCGCTCTATGCAATAATAACGTAACGGAATGAAAATGAAGACACAGATGGACTCTCGTTAGCGCAATAAATTTAACATAAAGGGTCGTTAACGCAATACGAATTATCGGTTGCGGAATTTGCAGAAGAAAACTGAAAAAATGAAAAAGAGAAGGAGAATGAAAAAAAAGGGGCCGCGTCCGTGCTCCGATATCTCTCGGATTTTTCTCCGATGTGTTTCACGGTTGTGCGAATCGCGAATGAAACGCGCTCGAAAGAAAAGGAGCGCTCGCGTATACTCACTTTCGTTCCGCGCTTCGAGTACTCTCGTTCTCAGGTTTATAGCTACGGCTTACGAGTCCAGGCGGGCGGCGTGTTTAGCCATCGTCGTCAGGTCACCATCAGAACGGAGGGAGGGCGCGCATGGAGTCGCGGGTTCACGATCCAACGATTCGCGAACCCTGGAAGTCACGGTCCCCGACGTTCAACGGGGTTCGACGTTATGCCCGCGGGAAAACCGTCGTCGTTGTCGTCGTTGTTGAACAATAGTTGCAACGCGATCACGATACGCGTGGTGTTCTCCGTGCACGCGCCACGGTGTAACACACGAAACTGCCGGTCTGAAGGAGAGCTCTCCTCTTCGGTGCCCCGGTGGCATAAGGTGGCGGCGTGAGTAGAGAGGAAGGAAGGCCAGGCTGCCAGCCGGCCGAACGACTTAACGGCGAGAAGGAGAGAGAGAGAGAGAGAGAGAGAGAGAGAGAGAGAGAGAGAGAGAGAGAGAGAGAGAGAGAGAGGAATTCGTTTTCTGGTGTGCGTGCGTGTATGACGCACGCGAGCTGCCCTGTGTGAACCTCGCGGGGTCCTGCGAGGCCGTGAGTTTCGTATGTCTTGCAGCGGATTCTCGCAGCGTGACGGTTGTAACCCGGTCTGACGTAAGGGGAACTCTTTTTTTATCTCAATTTTACTATGAAAACTTCTTGAAATTCTTAGAGATGTCCGAGACCACCTTGTGCCACTCGTTTTCTTTCCATTTGCAAATAAGAGATATAAATGACACGTACGATAAATACTACTAAACGATATATCTTTTTGTTAATCTTGGTATTTTTCGAAAAGTAGAAATATGTGTGAAAGAGAAGGGCGTCTATTAATATGTCAGATATATTTTTCACATTAAGAGTAGAAATGCAAGAGAAAGACGCGCAGAGTTAATTATTCACAGAATAGATGGTTATTAAATGCATTTTTTCAGTTCTGTAAAGTTCTGTCAATATAATCGTCGATTGTCTTGAGATACAATCGTAAACTGAAGCTGGAAATAACATCTAAATTTGACAAAGATGCTATAAGCGTTTTAAAAAAATTGTGAGAAACTTGCGACTTAGAACTACAGGGTTGGGCAGAGGAACCTGACACATTTTAATAACCACTTGCGCGGCCGCTATTAATCGGAAGAGGTTGAAACTCCGGGAGAATAAACTAGACACTTGAAGGTTTTTTTTGTTTATTTACCAAAAATTATATCGGCTAAATGATGGCCGTTACAAGCAATACAATTTTCGAGGCGTTTTTCGAAATTATCATACACTTTTTTCAACATCGCTGGCTTTATTTCTGCAATTTCTCTCCAAATATTGGCTCTCAGCTGGTCCAAGGTTCGAGGTTTGTTAGCGTAGACACGTTGCTTCAAATAGCCCCACAAAAAGAAGTCGCACACTGAGAGATCGGGCGAACGTGGTGGCCATGGAAACTCAGTGTTGCGAGACAGCAGACGGGTGCCGAATTCTTCGTGTAGGAAATCCAACGTCTTTTTCGCCGTATGGCACGCTTTCAACATTCAACATTCGCTTTCAACATTCTGCTAAACGATCGACGAGACATTCCGAGAGCTTCAGCATGTTTACCGGCAGAACGGCGTGGACTTCGTTGCAAAGAGGTGCGAACGCGTGTCTCATTTTCAGGGGTTCTTACCGTTCTTGGTTGCCCTGGAGGCTTTTGTTTCGTGGCTGTGGCTGTTTGTCGGAAGTTTTTGACCCACAGATTCACAGAATTACGAGAGGGAACCGGATCTCGTGGACGAAGAGAATATTCAATACGAAAATCGCGAATTGCTTGAACGTAGGACTGAGTTATGAAAAAACGCTCGCAAACGAACGCGCGTTGTTGCGGCGGCCACTTCTCCATACTGGAACTGTACTGATATGTAAACATAAACCTTCAACCATCTATTTTTCGCTCCCGGAGTTACAGCGCCCTCTTTTCACTTGGAGGGGAATAACGATTTTTTAAAATGTGTCAGGTTTTTCTGCCCAACCCTGTATAAAGAAAAATTATATTTCACATTTCACGTGTCAACTCTCGATTCGAACTAATTCTTCGTACGTTTGTCAAATTTCTATTTTTCGTTCTACAAGTAGCTAAAAATTTAACTAGATATAAATCTAAAAATGAGTTTGTTGCCCAAACTAATTGCTAAAATGCTAAAACTTTTGCAGCATTGCTTGAACGTCCTTCATAATTATTTCGAGTCCAACAAAATTATTTTCAGATCTGTATCTAGTTAAGTTTTTAGCTACTTCAGCAAAACGGTTCTTTCCTCGTAGAGAGATTAAAATCTAAAGCCACTTTTGTTTGTTTTACGTCTGCATCTATTGAAACTATTAAAGCGTCGATTATTAGAATTTATTAACTCCAAATTGTTAATTGGTAATTATTATTGTGTTATCCAATGTTTCAAATTTCCGAGAATCTTCTTCTTTCTGAATGCAATGAGCTCCAGTCTACCCGAATATCTTTTGTACACGCTTAACTGATGCTATCAATGCTATCGATTGCGAATTGAACGCCCATTGACCTACTAAGATGCCGACCGACGTATCGTCACAAATTATTGTGGAATTGTCGTCAGGCGACTTTGCGCAAAGTCCACAAAGAAGCTATTTCTCGAAGCGTAACACATCTAAGCTGGATAGAAAACGCGAGCGCATTTCCCCTCGTCGGATGTAACCGGCGACCCTCGTGTACAATCGAGTACACTCAACTCCGTGATGCACTACGCGTGTACTCCGGAAATTCGACGTCGAGAGAAAAGACTCGCAAAGACTCGCAGCTATCGCTCATCGCGCTCCTCGATACGTCAAATTTCCGCTCGGACGACAAATTTCCGTGACCGCGTCGTCCACGCTGTTCGATTCGGTGCGCATTGATCCACGCGGACAGACGCACGATCTACTTTTAATTCTCTCCTAAAGGAAATAACAAATAATAATAATAATAAAGTTTTATCCCGATAACGTATCAAGTAAGAAATCTGTTTTACGAACATTGTTCATAAAAATATTTTTACGAGCGATACATGTTACGCTCGTGATCTTTGTCTTCGACCGCCCACACCTCTGCCTGTCGATCGACATCATCATTGTCGTCGCAGTCGTCCCTGCTGTTGTTGCCGATGTCAAGTTCGCGGTGATGTAATTCCAAGTCCACGTGGACGATGACCGTGTTGCGGGATGGCGCGAGGGTGGCGCGGTGGAAAATTGCAGCGGTGGTAGTGACGGTGAGCAATAGCAATAACATTGGTGGTTGTTGTGACGAGCGACCGTCCGGCTTTCGATCCGGCGACGCGCGACACCGACTATAGGAGAACCAACCAACCAATCAACCCCCCTCGACAGCCACCCTACGCGGGTGGTCAAGACTCACCCCCGACTCTGTCAGTACGGCGCCGGTGGTTGTTGCTACTGCACGCAGCGGAAACGTGTGCGCGCACCCCCGCGAATGCTCGTGCCACACCGCGGCGACTCGACAGGTATAAGTCGACGGGGTATAAATCGCGTTTCTCCGACCGAGTCGAATAACGAAAAACAGACGCGTCGTTCGGCAAGTGTAAGAGCGATCGCTGGACCGTGTGTCACGTGTGGTGAGGTGCGTTTCGCAAAGGTGCCAGGAATTTTCCGGACGATACATGAAATTGCGAATGTAAGTGTGCACTTCCGTCGGCGGATCGACTATACACTCGAGGACGTTACGTTGGTTTTAAGTTCGATAAGTGGCCTAAGCGATCTTTTCAATTATGAAGAGTCTTACGTACTCTATTAGGGTGAGATGAGGCGTTTCGTGGCGCTCGAAGGAGTTAGCTTTTCTTTTTCGGGAGCAGTCGATATTAACGGCGGACGGGAAATAATAACTCGTGCTTCACATCATTGTACACCGAGAGAAAAAGTTCCTAAATTCTAATATTTATTCGAATAGTATTAATAAAATATTTATTTATGGTACATAAATATTTATTCTGTAAGAAAAAATGATACTTAAATTAGTCATTCTTGTATAAAATAAATATATATTTACATTTAGTAAATATTTCATTAGTACTGCTCGAATGAATATTTATTAAAATTTAATAATTTTTCCCTCGGTGTAACAATGAGCAAATGATAAACCGATAATATCTCCCCACACTGAAAAAAAATGATGTCAACTGGTCTAAAAGTTTCAACTTTGTTAAATTTTTTCAGTTCAAGTATTTATGTATTTAATTCAAATACATGAAATACTTGAACTTTAATTTAAATGTTTACATATTTAACATAAATGCGTAAGTACTTGAATTGAAGAAATTTAATCAAGTTAAAAATTTTAGTCAAATTAATAACTTTTTTTTTTATCATCGCAGATTTGTTTTATACCGTCTGTATTTATTAAAATTAACTAAAGCGTCGGTCATTAGAATTTATCAACTGCAAATTGTTAATCGATAGTAAATATTATTATTCAAAAGATATATAACTTTTTAGTACACTGAGAGAAAAAGAATTACTAAATTTAAATAAATATGTCATTAGTACTATTCAAATATCATATTAGTAACAAATAATTGTCACTTATTTGAAGTAAATTATTTGAACAGTACTAATAGTAATAAAATTTATTAAAATTTAGTCATTTTTCTCTCAGTATAAATTTATTAGAAATACACGTCTTCGTACATAAAGATTTTTGAGAGGGAAAAAATTCAATTTTCCACAAATTATTATGAATTAATGATCGATGATTTGTATGTCGGTCAATGGCGACATATCTTACCAGATAATGAATTCCGTCGCATAATGAAATAACGTTAAAGAGTGGACGATGGTGACGGTCGATGACATTGTAAATCAATTAGAAGATTAAATTGCCGTTTTAATCGATCGTTAATTTTTCGAGCGGTTTCTCTTGGCGAGGCCTGCCTCTTAACGACTCGTGTGAAATGTTTTTATTACTCAGGCCGCTTGTTTGCTTTTATTACTTTTAACAAGGCAGTAAAACGCGATCTTCCAGAACGGTGATGTCACGTTGGAAGAAGAGTGATTCCATCCCTCGAGCATCGGTGCACGCTGGTGATTTCAATGCCTCTACAGAACAAATTTAATTAAGTCATCAATTGCGGGAAAGGACTCGGTGCTCCAGAATCAAATTGAGAGATTGAGAATCGATTTTTTCGCTCGGAAAAGTAGTTAAACCAATTGACATTTTAGTTACAATAAGTTATACTTGTTGCATCGTTGCGTTCTCTTTACTCCATTTATTATATTACATTTATTTACGGCCGTCAAATTTCTCGTGCTTACGCATCGTTTTTTATTAACTGTTCACAATTTTGCGCGCGCGTATTCATATTTTTCTGCGTGTACTCGCGTTACAGTTTTCAGAAAAATTAGTTTCCACGTAAACCAATTCTAGAGCGATTCGAGGTAGCTTTCGCTTTAATTGCGATTACTAGCTAATTATCATCGCCGGCGAAACGAAGCTCGGTCAGGAGGATTCGCAATCGAATCGAGCACAATGCGCGAAACGCCCGTAATTAGTTGACTATTGAATGCGCAAGTGGTTGCATAAATTTTCGCATTTCGAATGTGCGCGTTTACCGGAAAGATCTCGAGACGCGATAAGCGCGATCTTAAATCTCACGGTAAACAGCAGTTTATACCCTCGATATCTCGTTCGAGGAGTACACGCGCACGTGGGTTCTCTCTTTTTCGCTCTGCACTAAAGAAAGGAAAATTCAGCGTTCACACGTTTGCGTATAATTTACATATGCTCGTAAAGTTAAAACTTTCGGAATGTGACATTTCGTACGCGCCACTGACTGACGGTCACCACCCATTCGCGTTGATTAATACTGGGATAACCGCACAGATTTGGCAGGTTGACGAATGGTGCTGGTGAAAAATCCGTCCCCCACGCGCGGCCCGAGCCCCCAACGAGAAAATGGGAAGAACGGGAGGTCGAAAGGACAAAGGAGTGGAGGACGGGGCTCGCGAGGAAACAGTCCCGGCGAGCAAACTGGTTCTCGAGGAAATAGTCCGGGAAAGAGCGGCGGCTCCGACACCAAGGGAAAGGGGAGGAACGCGCTGTTGCGCTCGCAGGGTAACGAGTGAGTATTATCTTAGCTGCCAGTCGCGTGTCGAGAGGAACGTACGAGCTGCGAATCGATCTAGACGGCTATGCGCCCGAGTTATGTATTATATTATACGTGGTATTTCCGCTTTGCACGCTTCTTTGCGTTCAGAAAGATCACCACTCATCGAAATTCCCATCGTCTTAGTACGAGAGGTCTCGATACTGGGCACGATTGCATAGTATCGAGACCTCTCGTACTAAGACGATGGGATTGAAGAAATCTAATCGATTAGAAAAATTTAGTCAATTAGTTAATAACTTTTTTTCTCAGTGTTCTTGAACGTTACTCGAACAAATGCTGAAACAAATCTGAATCTAGTTAAATTTTTTAGACACTTCAGCGAAATCATTTTGCGCATAAACAAATAAAAAAAAAAACGAATAGTAAATAAATTACTATTCGTTTCTTTTTATTTGTTTATGCGCGGAATGATTTTGCTGAAGTGTCTAAAAAATTTAACTAGATTCAGATTTGTTTCAGCATTTGTTCGAGTAACGTTCAAGAACACTGAGAAAAAAAGTTATTAACTAATTGACTAAATTTTTCTAATCGATTAGATTTCTTCAATTCGCAATCAACTGTTTATGTATTTAATTTAAATAACGTAAAACGCTTGGAGCTTCAGTTTAAGCATTTATATATTTAATTTAAATGCATCGATACTTGAACTGAAAAAAATGTTATCAAGTTGAAAAGTTTAGTCAAATTAATCTTTTTTTCCTCACTGCATAGTTAGCAATGCTACAAAGAGTTTCTTAAAACAGTTCGAGCGACCCACGTCATTATTTTACGGTTTACAAAAAGTTGTTTTTTAATTCGTATCCAGTTTAATTAAATTTTTAGATACTTTGGGTCTTTCCATGAAGACATTATTCCAAGGAAAACTTTTTTTCCAAGGATCCGATAATTTTGTCTGCAAACAGATAATTCCTTGTATCAGCAATTGATTATCGAGAGATTTATTTATCTGAGCAATAAACTTAGGAGCGATACCATTGCGCTCGTACACAGTATTAAAATATACTGTCATCTTTCCGCGTGACAATAAACGCGAAGAATAACGTAACATTGTGACAAAATTACAGCAAAACAAATTTGCCTAATCGGAAAAAAAGACGATTGAAATGGCGAACGGCATAACGGTAATAGGTTATCGACGCGCCGTTGAAAAAGAAGATTAATGATAAAAAAAAAACAAATTAGAAATTGATTATTCATTCTTTATGAATAAATTAGGAAATCATGACTAATTTTCCTGCTGTCTTCTATTTTTCAATCGAAAAATTGCATTAAGTGTGTACGTTTTTTATATCAACATTTTTATTCTAACAAGTTCAAATAATTTTTATGTGAACTTTGATAAACCTGCTTCAAAATATTTTTGCAAATTATTTCATAAAAGTGACGTTATGTGTATTTTATTTTATATTATTTTATATGTAAAATATAAAGTATATATAGTATATAGTATATACCGAATGAATTTATGGACTTATTGCAAATTTCTCGTAAACTTTCTCGACAACAATGCGGAATAACATAACAATGATTCATGTAACTGGAAAGACGACAGACCTCGACGAAAATACGCTTCGACAATCGATCGGTACGTGACAAGTTGAAGTGACATACGTACATTATATTCGCACAAATACGTGATGGAAAAACTCGATTATCGGCACGCTGCGCTTTATCGTTTTGATTTGTCACGATAACATTGGAATAATGATTGGATAAAGATGGTACATATGAAATTAACAGATAAGCGCGGAAATCGAAGTAGATTTTTTTATGCAAAAATACGTCAGCTGAAATTGACAGCGCTTTAATCAGTGCTTAATATTTCATGATCGAGTGGCATTCGCGTTAAATAATCGGGATTTCACTGACGTAAGAGAAACCAATCGGTAAACATAGCGAAAAACACACATCGGTGTACGTTTCACCTATAAATTCAAAAGAATTTAAGAATTGCATTTTTATAGCATGAGACATCTAGTGCTTGTAAATATATTTCTTTACAGTGAGAGAAAAAAAAGTCTTAAATTTTAATAAATATTTATTAAAATTTAATAATTTTTCCCTCGATGTATATTATAAATTATTATAGAATTAGAATAACTATAATTACTGTAGAATACAAAAGAAAAAGTTAATATGTCCATAGAATTGTAATATTATACAATTTTAATTAACAATTACATAATTTTGTTTGTTGAAAGTTACATAATTGCACAAAGTTGCAATTAAAAATATAATTAAAAGATTAACTGTAAAAAATATAAAACAGATAATACGAAGTGTGTAAAAATGTTTTTTTAATGTTAAATAAAATTACACTATCTCTCTATGCGCGTCAATAAATAGCGACGACGCTTTAAAACATTATTTAAAATTTATAAATTTGTGTATTATTTTTCACGCTTGCTTGCGGTTAGTTGATTTCGAGATTGCACAGTTTCACGAAATCGCTCTATCGATTCGCGGTTTCGCGAGCAAGAAAATTGATCGGTAGGATAGACTGTCCTAGCTGGAAATCGTTCGGAAGATCTGGGACAAAGATGACACACGATGCGGCCATCAAGAGGGACAGTTGCTCACGCGCGTTTGTGACTTGTATATGATTTTACAGGACAGTTTGTGTAAACACCGCACATTAATGCGGAAAACATTTCACGTACGGGCATTTCTACTATGCTTCCGACATCATCCAGTATCGACGTTGCTTATCGATTATGGAAGCACTGCGGTTTTTCCCTCGCGTAATCAGTCCCACGCGATCGATACACAATTTTGTTATTGTAAAATAACATATAAATACGTATAAAATGTTTTAATGTAAAATACAAGCAGAAATATATAATTTATTGTAACCTATTAAAGCTACACTTTCAGTTCAATTTTTTACTTTAATTTAATCCATTTCTTTTTCTTTTTAATAACGTTTAATGCGATATAAGTATTGCAATTTTAATTTAATAATAACGATGGTAAGGTATATTAGTTTAATTATATAATTAATTTAATTTTAATGAGATTGAATTTTTTTTGAACAAAGATGTATTTAAATCGCGTTGAGGCATCGTAGATCAAAGCAAAGCAGATACTTTTTTTTTTATTTATATTCCGATAGACTATAGACTGGATCACGCAAGTTGCACAATAATAATTAAATATTTTATGAAATACTAACGCAGTGAAAGACGACCTATCACGCGGTAATGCTTCTTTTTACAATTCTAAATTTGCAACTGGCACGCGACTTTATTTAAAGAACAGTTGCGCATTTAGTTTTTTTACGTCTGCTTTTTACCATGACCATGAAAACTCATCTTCATCATTCAAACGCTATCGTCAACTCACGTAAGGTGGGATAATTTATATCAAACGTTTAGATTAGAACGCCGATAATGCTCGCGCGATTATTTGAGCTCGCGTTCGCCGCGCATCTTTCCGAATCTCAAAAGATCCGAGAGAAACGTTCGGGCGTTCTATTTCGGGTGACTCGCGTTGTGTGTACATGTATAAGAGAAAAGGAAAAAAAAAGCGAGACGATCCGGTGACAGGAACGAGATATTTACGCACGTATGTACGTACGTACGTACGGGGTGGGCGTTAGGACGTCGCGTCTACAACACGGGAGCAAGGCAAGGTCTCGCAATCGATAAACGAACTATATCATAAAAGTGCGTATGTCCATTTTATCGTCCACGTATGCGTATGGTTGGTATTATCGAGGAAGACACTGACCACACGAGTCTCTTTCTTTCTCTCTCTTCGGAGACACGAGCGATTTTTACGAGACTGCTCGTCGACACTCGTAAAAAATGATCCCAATGCTGTGCGAATGCATTCACGTGCGGCGTGACAATTACTGCGAAACGATAACGACACGTTGAGTCACCTCGGCACGTGACTCGCGCGTGTGTAAGCACGGGAAGGAGAGCTGTCCCGAATTCTGGTGTCCTCGGGACAGACACGAGGGACCGTTTAGAGCAAATCAATTAGATTAAGAGGGTATTATCGAATACACACCGCTATGCCACGTCGTAACACGCGACGTCGAATCTCGAAAGTTTTGGCTTTTACGCAATTACAAATAACGTATTTTCAGACAGTCGATTATTAATAATATATTATTAGTTTCATTATAATTATTATTATATAATTTTATAATTATTAATATACACGTATCAGGATTGCGTAATAATTGGTTCAATTCAAAATTAAAAATTGAATAAAGTGAAAAAGTTAATAAATTTTAACTTAGTTAATTTTATATAAATTAATTTTTTTTTAATGAAAAAATACATTTTTTTAACCCTATACTTTAAGGCAAGCATTTGTTTGTTCAGTTTAAATAAAAATAATTTTTTTATTTACTTAAATAAATAGACGTATTATTTTATTATAAGTATATAATTTTTAAATTATTTTATTTTTAACGAATAATTTTATAAATAAGTTATAATAATATTAAAGTTAATTAAATTGTTTTCTTAGATAAAAAAATCTGATTATTTTGAACATAAAAAGTCTAACAGTAAATATTTTTTGAACTGCAAAAATAATTACTCGATTAACAATTATTTCTTCATTTTATTTACATAAATATTTCAATTAAGAAATTTTGAACTCGACTGCAAGTAAATAAGTTATTATTTACGTACTAAGTAAATAATTTTTTGTGTTACTATATTTTTTGTCTCGGTGTATAAACTTTAATTTATTAATTTTTTCAAAAAAAAAAAAAAAAAACTTATGCAAGAGGAAGATTGTAAAAGAAAAAAAAAAATATATATATAATAAAATCAATATTTCTTTGTTCTATTTAATTTAAATACAACATTAAATTTATTTAGTGATCCACATTGTAATTGTTTTGTTATTTGGGGTACTCTAATTAAAAAAATTTAAGACATTCTAAATCAATATAAATAACGCTTTTCAATCATCAAATTAACTTTTAATTTAATGTAAGTTAATTTAAGCTTAACTTTTAACTTAACGTAACTAAAGAAAGAAGAAAGAAATAGCTTCTTTCTATCTGTATTTTTTCCTTTATTTTTCCCGCGGGTCACTGTACTTTAATTCTCATCATGCCAAATGCAAATAACCGCATTGCCTTTCGAGAAGATCGCAGTCTTCGAAGCAACATTCGCTCATGCCCAGTGATTCGATATTCGTTCGTTCGAGGAAGTAATTTCAGCGCAGGATTGACGCAAACACTCCGGCGAGTACGAGATTCGCGGGATACTTCGTATTCCGCGGACGAGAAAACCTCTCGAGAATCGCCGGCTTCACGATTGCGGCTGATCGATCGGAACGATCCGGTATTTACCAACATCGGTTGCCCTAAATCATTGAGGAAGGTCTCTCGGAATGCCGCGGAATGAAAAAGAAATCGCGCCTGATGGTTAACGCGGCCAGGCACGCGAGCGACTCTTTTCGATGCGCTTCGATCGTTGCCTCGTGAATTATAAGGGTCCGCCCGGCCGCGCGATTAGAGGTCAATCGAACGATTGACTGGACATTTCCGTATCGGACGTTCGCGATCGCGCATTCATGGAACGTCATTAATTTGCGGAATTAGATGCGACGGCCGCGTTTAATAATAGAGACGGCCGGCTGTGGTATACGTAATGATAATAGCCCCGCTGACGGACGTACTATGTATATTCTTCAGCTATAGGAGCTCATACGTCCAAGCAGAGATCTTTAACTACTGGCGACTTGTACAAGGGGATTTTTAACTATCTCGAGCTAATGGCGACGTGACGTGTTCTGTATTCAAAGATAATTGCATGCCTTTTAATAACTTTAATGAAACATTTCCCTTTTTCTCTCAAATTTGATTTTATCCACTCTCCTTTCTTTTTTTAATTTATAAAGTGACGAACGATTACTTATCGGATAGATAAAATCAAGAAGTTTTGACTCACTTTGCTGCTTAAATGATATGTTGTATTATGTATCTAAAATCTCATTATCCTTTATAAAATTAATTCATTAATATATGGTAATGATAGATCTCAGAGATAACGTTATGCTTTCAGGGCCGGTAGCATCGAAAGATTAATAGACGGCGATAAACGGATAATTGCGACCAAGCATCTACTTCCAGAAAATAATATCAATGTCGTCGTCAGGTATTTAACTCGATTCTCTCTTATGCGTGCGCTGAGAAAAAAAAAGATACTTAAAAATTTATTTGTGGGGCATAAATTTATTTCATTGAAATAAATACGGCGAGATAAAATTTGTTTCTAACAAATAAATCTTAATTAATAAGAAATGTGAAACGCATTTCACAAAAATGTCATATTTTGTCATCACCATCAAATTTGTTTATAACTAATAAATATCGAAGAAAACGTCACAAGTAACATTTGCTTCTGTGTATTTAGATCTTTTTTTCTCAGTGCAAAATTTAAGAGTAATTTAAAATTATTATAACATAATGACTTTAAGTTTTGTTTCTAACAAGTAAATCAATTAATAAGAACAATGAAATACATTCGATTAAGAAATAAAATTTGATTTCCACTCTCTCTCTCTTTAGGATTCGACCGCTCAGTAATAAGGAAATTAAATCTGGCGAGGAAATGGCCGTGCAATTTCCCGGCGAGGGACAGATATACGTAAGTGCGAAAACAAAGATTCGTAAAATGGTCCATCCCCTCGTGCTCTACTCTCTCGGCCAGAATCCTTCGATTTTTGAAGTTGATGCTGTAAAGTTGATACGCGTTCTTCCCTGTTTTTCCCCCATCGATAACAATATTTCTATCGATCGAGTGGAACGGAACACGTCTTTTATCTCGCAGTGCGACGCGGTTACGAGCAGCGGCGACAAGAAGCCGAAGGTATTCTCGTACAACGTCGTTTTCGAGCCAAATGCCACACAGGAGGACATCCTGCAGTATTCCGGTATCAAGAACCTCATTGAAATGGCGGTGGAAGGCTTCAGTTGCACCGTGTTTTGTTACGGACAGACCGGAAGTGGCAAAACGCATACCCTGACTGGACCTCCGAGACTCGTAAGCGAAGAAAAGAAACTTTCCCTTTACACATTTTATTCTAGATTTTTTTTTCTGATCGTTTTAAATCAAGTGATTTCGTAATTTTGTGCTTAACAAAAGTACGAGTAAGTAATCGAAATCCTCATAACAACGTTGGTTATTGTGCTCAAAATATTAATTTTAATATCTTTTTCGAAACAATAACGTTGTTCAAATATTATGAAAGAAATCGCGAGTTAAAGTTATGCAAAGTGTTTTTAACGCCGCATCGCAGTATATACGCTCGTCCATGTAATATAAGAGACAATAATACGCGATACGTAAAATGTATGGTGACGTTAGCGATCGATAGGTACACATCGCTAGCCGGAAGGTTAAAGTTGATTGTCTTTCGTAGATAAGATAATGCGTCTAAGTCACACACGTTACGTCGTTTCTTGCAACTGGACGCAATATTAAAATTTCGATAGGTCAAATATAAATAATAGGCGACACTTCAAAGTAATCAAATGACAAGTAAGTGTTAGAAATAAGTGGAGAATCGCGTCACAAAAATGTCTTGCCGGACGAAGCGATGCGGTGTTAAAAACAATTTGCATAACTTTAACTCTCGATTTCTTTCGTAATATTTGAATAACGTTATTGCTTCGAAAGACCCAAGAAATATTATTCATATTCATTTAAACGCTATAAAAAATTTTGATTAATTAATGCGACGAGGGACTACTGCAACGATATATAATACCGAGAATAACTTATTTAACGAGTGTATAATTTATGTAGTCAATACGTAAAAATTGCAATTGGTTTAATATAAAATGAAAAATATATTAGAATTGAAAAAATTCTAAACGTGCTCCTAAATGAATTTAATTAAGAAATTAATCAAGAGGCAAAACTTGTGCATTAAATAATAATAATGCTAAAATCAGATTGGCTGATTTTTACATTAGATCTTTCCGCACCTTTCTTCAACGTTAATTTAAAATAATCTTTTTTATAACTGTTCGAGAAAATGGATCCGTACTCGGAGGATCATGGTCTGGTCTTCCGTTCCTTCGTCTACCTGTTTAAAGTCCTTCAAGAACACGAGAAGTGCAACTTTGTGCTGAAGGCTTCCTTCCTGGAAATCTATAATGAGAAGGTCTGTCTTTAAAGCGATAAGACATCGTACAATAAGAACAACAACAAAAAAAAAATGAGCATCTCTTTCGATCGTCGTAAGAAAGAGCGAACTTTTTCTTTCGCCTTGCACATTGTCAAATTAAACGAGCGATTATAGCCGCGTGTAAGTCGTATTGTAATAAATGGAAAAATAACAGTGAGTGTGAAATAAACAGGTGATAGATCTCTTAAATCCCGGCACTTCGAGAAAAACCCTGGCAGTTCGGTGGAGTAAAAAGACGCGCGGGTTCTTCGTCGAGAATCTCTTCACGGTAGAATGTGAGGAACTGGACGATCTCCTGGCGGTTCTCGAGGAAGGTAAGAACTTTGAAGAAACAAGCGACCCCGCCACAGAAAGAGAAAATCGCAGAGGAAAAAATTAGTATAAAATTAACGATTCATTGTTTCATACAGGGTGATTATTAATGGGTGGAACAACTATTTACCATTGCACAGACTTACCGACTGCACTCCATGTAATTTATACGGAGTGAAGTCCGTTAGTCATTTCTTACGATAAATAGTTGTTCCAATTAATAATCACTCTGTATAAGCGAGAATATAAAATCTTCTTGAAAGAATTTTATAATTTCAAACAGACAATTTGATTACATAGAGAAAAAAAATTTCTTCGTGTTAACAAATTGCGTCTGTTTAAGATAAGAAATTTTTTCAAGAAGATTTTATATTTTTGCTTATACGTATATGAAACAATGAATTGTCGGTTTGGTACTAATTTTTTTTTGTATACATATATATAAGATTACATTCCAAAAATTTGCAAATTTCTCAGACGACTCCCTAATATCATAAATAATAAAATCTGATTTTTTCAAATTGATATTAATCGCACCTAGTTTTCTGCAGTTCCACTTCGCGGAGATCCATTTGTTTCTCACTTACGTATTCACAGATATAATCGCCAATTATGGTAAGGCTCTTTACAATAATCGCTGTTTTTACAGGAATGAGAAATAGATCGATCGGTACGCACAATATGAACGAATATTCCAGCAGAAGCCACTCGATTCTGACTGTAACTATAACTTCTGAGCAAGCAGTAAGTATAAATACAATACTTTGTGGTTATTATACGTATTTCCCTTGTGACGAAGATAAAAATACACTCCGGGATAGGCATCGAAAACGTCAGGGGTAGCGTAGCGGATTTTGTTTGAGAGACCAAAAAACAAAAGTCCAATTTATTTCACCATTTCTTCCCGTGTAATCAAATTAAAAAAATTTTAAATTAATAAACTGTCGTGTGTACGAGTAAACGACACTCGTCTTTCAAGAAGACGAAATTCATTTTCGTCATTATCGACCACTTTATTTTAATTGTTCTCTACATTTCGCGATCCGAATTAATTTACAACGAATACTAATGCGAGCCTCTCGAATACTAATGCGAGCCTCTCTCGCGTCGGCAGATGGAAAACGGTGTGTTCATCTCGAAACAAGGCAAAATTAATTTCGTGGATCTTGCCGGAAGCGAAATGACGAAGAAGACTCAGAGCGAGGGCAAGACCTTGGAAGAGGCGAACAATATTAACAAGAGCCTTATGGTATTAGGTGAGTCCATATCCTAATTGTACTTTCCGATGTCCGAATTGAAGAAACGAGAAATTCTTCTACATGTAACACAGCTCGATATAATTCATTATAAATACGGTACCTGCGGCGTTCGACATTTCTTCTTAATGTTACACGACCTTCGTGATGTAAACTGAATGAAAATCGCGTCACGCTTAACAATCATTTTACTATGAATAGCGATTAGAATTCATTTATCGGCGGAAAATTAGATTAGATCTTGACTTTGAAATTGCAGTGCGTTTATTATTTAGAATAGCTGAAGTAATCGATAGCTGGACTATTAAGTTACTGACAGGTGAAAAGACGTGTTTTCCCGTGCGCCTTCCGTCCACGAAATATAATCGATAAGCTTTTACGAACGCGAAGCAAAACGATAAGGACTTTTTTAGCTTAAAAAGTCTTCCAGGTAGCACGTGATTTTCGTAAAATCGTTCGCGGAAAAGGTGCGACGCTTTTCTAAATTTTGAATTAAATCTGACTTTCTCGCGGGATCGAGTAAACGTCGTTTGTTTTGCGCAGGATACTGCATCTCTTCCTTGAGCGATGGAAAACGGAAAGGTGGCCATATCCCTTACCGGGACAGTAAGCTGACGAAGCTTTTGGCCGACAGTCTCGCCGGAAACGGCGTCACGTTAATGGTGAGTCAATAAGCGGATCTTTGTAACGACGTAGTATTATTTAATATTAAATAATATTCCTGAAATACTAATAAAGAATAATTATATTCTTTATTTTATTCATTCTTGATATTATATAAAAATTATATGAAGAAGTAAATAATATTTACTTGAATATTTTAAATAATCGGAAATATAATTTTTAAATCTATCAATTGTAAAGTTTATGAATATTTTATGCATAATAATTCATATTAATTTTTGACCGCAATAATATTTGTAAAACAATTTCATAATATTCCACAAATATTGAAGAAATATATCACGAATATTATGTAAAGACGGATATACGACATTAACACAGGATATACGACATTAACACAATATTCCCATAATATTAAAAAATATTGACTAATATTCTTTATTTTATTCATTCTTGATATTATATAAAATATTATATAAAAATTATATGAAGAAGTAAATAATATTTACTTGAATATTTTAAATAATCGGAAATATAATTTTTAAATCTATCAATTGTAAAGTTTATGAATATTTTATGCATAATAATTCATATTAATTTTTGACCGCAATAATATTTGTAAAACAATTTCATAATATTCCACAAATATTGAAGAAATATATCACGAATATTATGTAAAGACGGATATACGACATTAACACAATATTCTCATAATATTAAAAAATATTGACTAATATTCTCGGAATATTATTTTAATATCTTAATTTATTGGAATATTATTTTATTATCTTAATTTTTATTATTATAAAAATATCGTACGTTTATAGAGAAATCGACTCGCAATTGATAACGATGTTTCCGCGAAAGCGTTATCTGCACCGTTTACGCGATAAAAATATTCCAATAATACTAAATTTAAATTCCAATTCAGTTTTTGCAGTTACAATTTTATTTTAACAATACCGATAATTATACGTTTAGATCGCCTGCGTTTCGCCTGCTCGCTCGAATGCCAGCGAAACATTAAACACCTTGAGGTATGCCGCGAGAGCCAAGAAGATCTCCACGAAGCCTATTATAGTGATGGTAAGATCACGCACTTGCTTCGAGATTTTTAAAAATTTTCAAAGCTCTTTAAAAAATTTTTAAATGTAAATAAAATCTTTTCTCTTTACCTGTAGGATCCACGCGAAGCTCTGATTCTCAGTTTGAAGCGCGAAGTGGGAGCACTTCAGACCGAAAACGAGCATTTAAGGATGACTCTTCATCTCAGTAACGAAGCTCAAAATATGATCCGCAGCGACTCGAAAAGTATTATTCGCATATCTCTCGTCATTCACTTTTTTAAGAATAATGCCAAACGCCAAAAATCAAATTTGGCGTAATCTTATAGAACGGGAATCAAAAGAAATTGTTACAGGAATTTGTTTTGCAAACTGTTGAACCTTTTATGTGTGCCAACTAGAAAAGTCCGAATCTCTGATATAAGATATGAAAGAAAATTAATGATGAATGAACAACATGATAAATTAAATAAATAAAGGAACGACGCACGATACAAATAATATTTCAATAATTTTGCGTTAAAATAACAGCGATGAATCAATTTTATTAAGTCAATGGCTAATTTCAAAAATCAATAATTCGATTTTGCGGAACAATAACTCGCTCTGTTGTAGACGGAAGACTGATACCCGTGACACCGCCGCCGGTGGATCTCGACAAATTGGCCGAGATGGAGAGCTCGGAATTGAGCCAACTGATCACCGCGTACATTACCGAGAACGAGGCGCTGCGGCGCGAGAACGCGGAGCTCTACGCCACGCGGGATCAGGTGATACGGGACCAGGAGCTCGTTTGCCGGGAAAACGAGAGGCTGCTCAGAAAACTCGAGGACGTAAACTCGTAAGTTCACTACACTACACAGTACGGCATTCTCAAATATATTTGGAAATAAACCCGTAACAAATTTATGTTATTAGTGTTTGGAGATAAACATCTGAGATATATTGATGGGTATTTCCCTCGCATTAAATTTATATTTAAATAGAATTTCCAAGGAATTGAAATTCTACACGGAAAAAACGATTTTGCTGAAGTATAAAGATTTAAAACTTTAGTTGGATCTGAAAATAATTTTATAAAGACTATCAAAATAATTATGTTGAACATTTAAACTAGTTGGTAGGATGTCTAAACTTTTTACAGCATCACTTGAACAGCCTCAATAATTGTTGTATTTTAATAGTTCAGCAAATTTATTTTCAGATTCAAGTTCTAGATACTTCAGCAAAACTGTTCTTTCCATGTATCTTTATGTGTACACTGAGAAAAAAAGGTTGTTAACTAAAATTTTCAGCTTGATTAAATCTCTTCAGTTCAAGTAATTATGTATTTAAGTTAAATGTACAAATGTTTGAACATAAAATAATAAATATAAACGTTTAACTAAAGTTCAAGTATTTTATGTATTTAAGTTAAATACATAAATAGTTTAACTGAAGAAATTTAATCAAATTGAGAAATTTAGTCTAGTAGTTTAGTAAGAAGTTAACAACTTTTATTTTTGACGCGAGCTTTTATACGCGGGTATCGTCAATGGAATTTTTATAAAACTAATGACGTATCATTCTTTTTGTTTCAATTTCTCGTATTTAAATTTTATAATTTGCGTAAATATAGTGCAATGTGACTCTTCCAGTGTCCCTTAACACTTTGCATTTGGCGAAACTTAATATTTTCGCAGAGTGTGCTGTCGATCGCCCATAATACCAGCTAGACCCTCGTATTCGGCGGAATTATTATTGAACGATAATAATGAAGACGCACCCGGTGCGACCAACGTCTGGACGAATCCAAACGCTGCTCCCAGTCCGGTGTATACCTTCACAAAGGTACGATCATTGTAATAACGCGTGAAATTGGGTCTCGCTAGATCAAAGACTCAAATCATTGTGTCTCAAAAGAGTCTTCAGGACTTTACTTCACACTGAAAAGAAAATTTGTTGAGAATCCGAAATATGTATTTAGCCTAAGTGTTGAATTGGTTAATTCTAGATTAAAAAATTCCAATACTTGATATGAAGGAAAAAAATATCTTTTTGGCAACTAAATAATTGTTGAATCAACTCAATATTTATTACACGGTAAAAAATAATATGTAATTTTAACATTTGTGCATGTCCCAGGAAGTCCACTCTAAATTCTAAAGTTAAAATAACTCAAAAGTTAAGTTAAAAATAATTTAAAATAAGAGTTATTTTAATTTAAAATTTAGAGTGGACTTTCTGGAACATTTTATTTTTTACTGTGTACAGTTGAACATATCAGACTAAATATTTTAGTTTTTCAGTAAATTTTTTCAGAGTGCATCGTTTATAGTGTTCGTGCATCGTAAAACATTCTCAATTGTGCGATATATATTTTTTTGTTTTAGCTCGGTAGTGGACTTGGACTCTATAATAGATCAGCTGGCAGTATGCCAGAGAAGGTGCTGAAGGAGCTCGACAAGCGCAGGATCGTCGGCAGTTACAATAACATTGCCGAGGCCTATAAAGACAAAAGCAATCACCGTCGACATAATTCATGGGACAACAACAGCAATCGGTCTATGATAAGCCCGGAACAGAGAATCTCACCGGTGGATATAAATCAGTAAGTGGCTAGATCTTTCTGCGATCTAACTTATTGTTTAATCAAAATTTTTGGATAACAATAGCGCGCGTTAGTAATATCTCTAACAAACACTGAATACAACAGATGTGATACTATATAACATAAATATAATATATGTATATGTTTTTACATCGATGTTGTATTCGTTGTTTGCTGAGATCACTAGATCAATAGCATAAATCATAAATCAATAATTACACTGAAAAAAAAAATTACTAAATTTCAATAAGTATTTGTTTGTATATTTGCAAGAAAATATTTACTAAATATAAATATATATTTATTTAATAAAAGGACGACTAATTAAATTTAATTATCAGTTTTCTTTAATTGACTAAATAATTACGTACTGCAAATAAATATTTTCTTGCAAATATACAAACAAATATTTATTAAAATTTAGTAATTTTTTTTTTAGTGTATTTCTTATATAATTATTTTTATAATGTCATGTTATTTCTTTCACAAAACTGTTTATTTTCATTTCTTTTCATTGTTAATTATTTTTTACATGTCATTTTTATACAACATTATAATTTATTTTAAAATTTACATATGTATTTTTTTCTTGAAAATTTTAAAGAAAATATTTTCTAGAAATATATCTCTCTCGTGTGCCTGGGTGTGAGTGTATTAGTGTGTGAGTGTGTAAGTACTCTAAATTTTTAAAAAATATGAACTGAATGGTTATATTAGATTGCATCAAACGTGATACCTAGAGAACACGTATCTCCATGTCTGCGATGGAAATTTTCAGAAAGAAAAGCCCCGCGGCTAATTTTTCTTTTAAAATTGATATAAAATTTAAATTAATACACGAAAAGAATGATTTTGTTGAAATATCTAAAAATTTAGTTAGATGCAGATATGAAAATAATTTGTTGGCTTATCAAAATAACTATGTACGATGCTGCATGATAAGGAAAAGATTTTAAAATTCCAACAATTATGTAGATCTACATTATTATTTTCATGGTTGTGCAAAATTATTTTTAGATGTATATTTAGCCAAATTTTTAGGTATTTCAGCAAAATCATTTTTTCCGCGAAATTTCCAATATGTCTAGTAAAAATTTTTTTCAGAATTCTAATATAAATTGGAACACTTCAGAAATACTAAAAAAAAAATCTACATCTCTCTTAAAATTTTGCATATATGTAAATTCTAAAATATTCTGATATTTAAAAAATCTGAGAAATTTTCTAAAAAATTTATAAAATTATATAGACATTCTAAAAAGTTCTGAAATGGACATAAGTTTCAAAATTTTTCAGAATTTCCGTATAATCTTGTAATTTTTTAAAAAAATTCTCAAACTTTTTATATTAAAATATCCATATAAATTAATTTTAGAATTCACATGTATGAAAAATTCTAAGATAAAACATAGATTTTTTGAGTTTTTTGCAAAGTATTCTAATTCGTATAAAAATTCTGAAAAAAACTCGTTACTAGAATTTTTCATTAAAACTTTAAAAACGATTGAAAAAAATCTCCGTCCATATTTGAAACATTTGTTATTCTCTGTCTAATTTCTGTGTTAAACAAAGCACGTATTTGCGGACGATTTACAAACAATTCTGGAATTTTAGAAATCTTATAACCAGCAACCAAGAAGAAGTTCTATATCCATTCTTCTACAAGCCGCATTATATTTCTATCTCAAAGATGATCTAAGACAAGAGTTCTCCGACACGGAGTTTGATCTCGCAGGAGACAATTCTTATAGTGTGCTCTGAAGTATCACGTTTGACGCTCGTCACTCGTACGCCCCGATCCCGAGCAAAACCGGCTAAACTAACCGAAGGCACATGCGGTGACAGTCAAGGTCAAAGGACGACCTTGCGGCGCACCTCGACGGTGCCTGAAGAGAGCAAACCTCCGTCGTCGAGATCGAGGTCGAGGTCGAGCGACCTGCCCGCTGCGGACGGCTCCACCACTAGCATCACCACCACCGCCACCACAACCACAACCACCACCATCACCACCACCACCGCTGCCGCCGCCACTACCGCCACGACCACCGCTACCGAGATGCACGCCGAACAATCTAACGGGTCGCCCGATTCGATCATGAGTGGTCCTCTCGAGGAGGGCGGTAATTCCGCCCCCGACTCCGCGGACTCGGTCGCCCCCACCGTCCCCTTCCCGCCGATAACGAACTCGCCCTCGTCCTTCGCGACGTCAGAATCGGAACCGCGAGAGGGCCGGAAGTCGCGGGCCAGCGTGAAGGAGCGGAGAAGCAACAGAGGGAGGACCAAGGATGAGCAGCGGGCGTTCGGGAGCCCGGTCTCCGTCGACGACGACGACGCGCGATTCTGAGACGAGAAGGTGTCGTCGTCCTCTCATTCTCGCGAGGGAAATCAACGCGCAAAGAATAGAAAGATAGACAATCTCTCTCTTTTTATTTTTTGAGAAACATCGATGAGTGACGTCTGTTATTTGTACACCAATATCATTTGCGAATACTCATAATTGTAACTGTAAAATACACTCCTACACACACACACACACGTCAGGCGAAACCTTATATTCAGTTAGTTCATATATCGGTCTCCGTCGAAAACTTCGAAACGACGAGAGAGTTGTACAGAATAAACTAGATAAATCAATGCTGTGTAAGAGGATTTTGACGAATTAAAGCGGATTGAAAAAAAGAAATTGCGTACAAATCCGTTCTTTCCCCTTACATCTACGTCTTTCATCAGAGTACGTATATATCATTCTTTATCATTATTAAATTTCTAAATTTTTTATTTCCTCGGTTATTTAAATTTCCTTCAGCTTTTATTTCTTCGGCTTTACTTGAATCTTATGTTGTTCAACATGGCGCATATGCGCGGAAGCGAGAAATGGCATGTATAGACCGGGTGAGAAATGGCGCGCCGTCAGTTCTTACTCGATAAGAAAGAGAAACGTTTGGAATTCTTACGGAAGCAGATCCTGCCGGGTCATTATCTCGCAGTTTTATTGTCGTCCTATCCTAAGATCCGCGATCGAGAAACGTTATGTGGCTGATCCGCGCAAAAATGCAATGCGCTCACCTCGCATCATTCCATCGAAAGAACGTTGAACCGCTCCGGAATTGAAACGCTGGAGTTCTGTCAGTCGCGCGCTCCGATTGGCCCGCGCGCTCCGCGAACCACGGCTGCGACGATCGCATCTCGTGATCGCGTCACTGCAAACACGTGCCGCGATTGGCGCTCGCGACGCGCTGCCAACTGTTGCCAACATACGCGCGCCATTTTTGAATACCGTCGCGCGCATTTGTTCTTCGTCGAGGCGAGGCAAAATTTGACGCTAGCAAACAATAAAGGACGATTTTTGAATAAAACTATAAAGTTAATGCGTCGTTTGATTAAAAGAACTCGAAGATCTTTCTCTTCGTCGTGCTAGCAATCATTTTTCAAGTCGAAACCGATTTCATCTTTAATAAAAGGATTTTCATGAGTAAAGAAGGCCTCACCGCCCTTTTTTTATATAAAAGCCGCGATTGACTTAATTGTAACTTCGATCAATATATTAGTCTTATATTTATGCGGAAATAAAAGAAAAGTAGCGCTTTTTCGTGCTTTTCAAATTCAATCTTTATTTTTCATACTACGTTCGCTTACTCGAGTTTAGTTTGAGTTTATTTGAAGAAGTAATCGAAGAAGCCCGCAAAAATATCGGATATAACAATGCGCAAAATGCGAAACGCGGACGATTTATTTTATCGGCGCGCGCCGACTCTACAGTTTCCCTCGTTCGTGACGCGTCCAATCAGAGGCGGCCGCGACGCAGCGACCAGCACAGCGACCAGCGACAGCTTTATCAGAGGAGAGAGCAGGAGAGAGAGGAGACAGCGAGCGAATCGACGAATCCGTGTAGCAACAGCGAATGATTGTGCGCAAGGGGGGTGGGACGTGGAGCGCGGCAGCGGACAGCGTCGTCGTCGGTAGATCGGGCGGAACGGTGAATCGCGCTCAGTGAGAATTTCTCTTGTCGTCGAGGTGTGGGACAAAGGCGGCAACGGTGGTGCTCCACGAACGGACACGAAGGTGGTGACGCGGTCGCGGCGGGCCGCGGGTAGACACGAGGGCGTTCGCGGGGCTGCGGCGCGGCAGTGGTGGTCGAACAGGGGGCAAAGGAGCAGAGCGGGCTCGCGGAGAGGAGAGTGGTGGGGGCGACGTGTGAGTGTGTGCGGCGGCGGCAGTGTGAGGTTGGTCGGTACGCGTCCGTCGCTGGGTATCCGTCTTACGTGCTGGAGTCGTCGCCGTCGGCGCCGAGATTCGGCATTCGAGATTTGGCGAGGAGCCGTGTGTGCGGCGTGGTGACGAGCGCGGGCGAGAAAAGCGGTGGCGAGCAGAGAAGAAAGAAAGAGAAAGAGAGTGAGAGGGATAGAGCGAGGGAGTGAAAAGAGGGAAGGGTGAGAGAGTGAGAGAGAGAGAAAAAAAGAGAGTGTGTGTGTGTGTGAGTGAGAGCACAATCAGGGGAAATAATCGACGGCACATAATCCGACGTCCCCGTGAACACGTCCGTCAAGTCCTCCGATGTCTAGTGCTGAGGTGGCGGAGAGCTCCGTTGATCCCCCAGCCAAGAAGCGACGCGTTGGTGCTGCCAGCACGACGGGAGGAGCCGACGACGAGCTGACGACGACGAACGTGGCGGAGATGGACGTAGACATGGCGAAGAACGGCTCCACGAGCAGCGGCAGCGGCGGCGGCATCACCACCGGTCGGGCGCCCGCAGAGATCGACGAGGGTTTATATTCACGGCAGCTCTATGTCCTTGGACACGACGCCATGCGCCGCATGGCGTCCTCGGACGTGCTCATCTCCGGCCTGGGCGGCCTCGGCGTCGAGATCGCCAAGAACGTCATCCTCGGCGGCGTCAAATCCGTCACGCTGCATGACCATGCCGCGTGCAAGCTGGCCGATCTGGGCTCACAGTTTTATCTCACCGAGGCGGACGTAGGTGAGAGGGCGAGGGAGAGAGAGGAGAGCGTACGCGCGCGGAATAATGCCGGTCGGAAACACGTGAGATGCGCCCAAGACGAAGGAAAGCGCGCGTGTACTTTTAATTTCTTTGTGTGATCAGTAATCGAAAGAGCTTTGATTTAAAACCAATGTTGCAATGTATCACACGTTAATCTTGTAAATGTTTTTTGCCAATTGATATAAGCGGGAAAGCGAGGTCTGGGGAGAAAAAAAATATCATGCTTCGAAAAGAGTAGATATCTGTAAAAAAAAGATTGGTAATTTCCTTCACAGATATATGTACTTGTTTTGATTGCATTCTTCTCTACTTTCTACAGCGAAAATGAAATGCGATGTCAGTGAAAGATAAAAGATATTTCATGAATTTGAAATGTAATAAATTTTATGTATTGACAGGAAAAAGAAAAAGGAGGTTGAAACCTTTTTTATTTATCATAGATTTGGCTTTGGTTCCCAGCGATAAACATGTGCAACTCTAATCTGTGAAATGATAAGATTTAAATTGAGATAAGGCACAGCTGTTGTGCTATTGTTGAGCAAATTATAATTACATTGCACCATTCTGTTATGCAGTTGTCATATCCAGTTATTCTTAATGTATACTCTAAAACATGATGTAAAACTGCAAACTGTATGTGCATTAGTGCAAGTCATCATGAAAAGGTTGTCTTGCAAAATATTGCTTAAGCGACTTCAATAACATACTTTTTGTGTTAATTCCAAGATACCAATCTCAATGTACTAGAAAACATTTTAGACATGACCTATTAAATGCATTTAATTAAATTAATATCATACAATATTGATATATATTAAATTAATTTTGCAAAACTATTTCCAAGTACTTCTCCCTAGGCCAAGTGTACATTTGTGCACGAATATTCAACCAATTTTAATAATATAAAAAAAATATTGAAATATGTAATTTAGAAAATATTCTTTGTCAAAAATAAAATAAGAAATAAATAGAAAAAATTAAATATTTTTTATTCTTTTTTAATTTTCTTTGTCTTATAAATTGTTGTATTGCATTAATATTATTGCCGAAATTAATGGGGCTGTTATTATAACTTTGTAATTATTTCAGTTTAATTATTTATGATCGATAATATATGTTTTGGAGCAGATGCTTTTTAACTAAAACTGAATCTGTTTGACAGGTAAGAATCGCGCGGCGGCATGTTGTCAACGTTTGTCAGAGCTGAACAATTACGTGCCTACTCGTCACTACTCCGGTCCTCTGAGCGAGTCATATATCCAACAATTTAAGGTCGTGGTGCTGACCGAAACACCGCTGGCCGAGCAGCTACGTATCTCGCAAATCACCCACGCCAACAATATCGCTTTAATACTCGCCGATACCCGCGGCCTCTTCTCGCAGGTATTCTGTGACTTCGGCGAAACGTTCACAGTGGTGGACACGAATGGTGAACCACCGGTGAGCGCGATGATCGCCAGCATCTCTCGCGACAGCGAGGGCGTTGTTACATGCCTGGATGACACACGCCATGGCATGGAGGATGGTGACTATGTGACTTTCTCTGAGGTGCAGGGCATGACCGAATTAAATGGGTGTGATCCAATTAAGATCAAAGTGTTGGGACCATACACTTTTAGCATTGGCGATACCTCTAGGTGAGGCATACAGGCAATTACGAGCAATTACTTTGTCCAAGTTTTATATCATGATCTTGTTAATAATTGTGTTATTTTTGTAAAAAGAATATAATGTCTTTTTTTTTACTTTGACGAAACTCTTTGATCAGTCTAATTAAACGAATCGAATATTGCCAGGTTTTCTGAGTACGTGCGCAGTGGTATCGTGACCCAGGTGAAGATGCCCAAAACTTTACATTTCGCGTCATTGCAAACGGCCCTGAAGAAACCTGAGTTTGTCATCACAGACTTTGGTAAATTCGACTATCCGGAACAGCTACATCTAGCTTTCCTGACGCTGCATCAATACATAGCCAATAGAGGTACATTGCCACGGCCGTGGAACCAGTCGGATGCTGACGAGTTTATCGCCATTATTGAACAGATCAAGGACAACTACGGTTTTGATACTGAGATTAACAATGAGTTGTTACGTACGTTTGCCAAGGTGTCCGCTGGCGATTTGAACCCCATGAACGCCACGATTGGCGGTATTGTTGCCCAGGAAGTGATGAAAGCCTGCTCCGGCAAGTTCCATCCTATCTATCAATGGTTATACTTTGACGCCATCGAATGTCTGCCCGTTGACCGCTCAGAGCTTACCGAGGAGGATTGCTGTGCTACGGGATCTCGTTATGATTCTCAGGTACAATGTTGCAACTAGTGATCAATTAAAATGTTTTTTTTTTTCTCAAAGAAAGTTTTGTAGAATTTCATAGAAAATTACAAATTCAATCTATGAAATAAAAGTATGAAACATTTAATTTTATATAATTGTTTGTTTCATTTTTCTTTCAGGTGGCTGTTTTTGGTAAGAATTTCCAGTCCAAGATCGGCAGTTTGAAATACTTTGTGGTCGGTGCCGGCGCAATTGGTTGTGAATTATTGAAAAACTTCGCGATGATTGGCGTTGGAGCGGAGAACGGTTGTGTCACGGTTACGGATATGGACTTGATCGAGAAATCCAATTTGAATCGACAGTTTCTGTTCAGGCCGTCAGATGTGCAGCAATCTAAGTCGTCGACGGCGGCCAGAGTCATCAAGGGCATGAATCCCGACATGAAGGTGGTCGCGCACGAGAATCGGGTGTGTCCGGAGACAGAGAAGATCTATAACGATGATTTCTTCGAAGTACTGGACGGTGTGGCAAATGCACTCGATAACGTAAACGCTCGTATTTACATGGATCGTCGTTGCGTATACTATCGTAAACCCCTATTGGAATCTGGTACGCTTGGCACTAAAGGCAACACCCAAGTGGTGGTGCCGTTCCTCACTGAATCATACAGTTCGTCGCAGGACCCACCGGAAAAGAGCATTCCTATCTGTACTCTCAAAAATTTCCCCAATGCTATTGAACATACTCTACAATGGGCTCGCGACACCTTCGAAGGCCTGTTCCGTCAATCTGCGGAGAATGCAGCGCAGCATATTTCCGACCCGCAGTTTGTCGAACGAACGCTCAAGCTGCCCGGTGTGCAGCCCCTTGAGGTTTTAGAATCTGTTAAGATAGCGCTAGTCGACGAGAGGCCGAACAACTTTGCTGATTGTGTGGCATGGGCTCGTTGCCACTGGCAAGAACAATATAGCAATCAAATCCGTCAACTGTTATTCAACTTTCCACCGGATCAGGTGACCTCGAGCGGTCAGCCTTTCTGGTCTGGCCCGAAACGCTGTCCAGATCCGTTAGTTTTCGATGTCAACGACTCCCTACATATGGATTACATTGTTGCCGCTGCCAATCTCAAGGCTAAAGTTTACGGAATACCCACGAATCGTGATAGAGAAGAGATCGCTAGGATCCTTGCCACTGTCAAAGTACCAGACTTCACACCCAAATCCGGCGTGAAGATCGCTGAAACAGACTCACAGGTAGGAAACGAACTAATAAATGCTTCAAACAATTAGTGAAAATTTCAAATTGAGCGTCATTTAAAATGAAAAATTCTTGAAAATCTTAATAAGAGAGAACCGAGATTTAATTATAATAATATTAATGATAATAAAATTTGAAAAAAATATATTCAAAAATATTCAAAACCAGAAATTTTGTAACGTTGGGAGAAAATCAAAGAATCGGTTATGTTTTCAGGTGCAAGTGTCAAACGGCAGTGGTAACATCGACCATGAACGACTGTCGCAGCTGCAGGAAGAGCTGCCGAAGATGGAGGATCTGAACAGCATGGTGATTTACCCACAGGAATTTGAAAAAGACGACGACACCAATTTCCACATAGACTTCATTGTTGCGGCATCGAATTTGCGTGCTACCAACTACAAAATCTCGCCGGCGGATCGGCATAAGAGCAAACTAATCGCTGGCAAGATTATTCCAGCGATTGCAACTACCACTTCGGTGGTAGCTGGTCTCGTCTGTCTGGAACTGTACAAGCTGACGCGCGGAGTTCGTGACTTGTCGCTTTACAAGAACGGCTTTGTGAACCTGGCGCTACCGTTCTTCGGTTTCAGCGAACCGATTGCTGCTCCCAAGCTCAAGTACTACGACATCGAGTGGACATTGTGGGATCGTTTTGAAGTAAAAGGCGAATTAACATTGAAGGAATTCCTTGACTACTTCAAAGAACGTCACAATCTGGAAGTGACAATGTTATCGCAAGGTATCTGCATGCTGTACTCGTTCTTCATGGCGAAGCTCAAGTGCCAAGAGCGTATGGGCCTGCTCATGTCAGAGGTGGTGAAGAAGGTGTCGAAGAAGAAGTTGGAGCCACATGTGCGCGCTCTCGTGTTCGAGCTGTGCTGCAACGACGAGGACGGGAACGACGTCGAAGTGCCGTATGTGCGCTACACTCTACCCTGACTCGCCCGCGTGGCCCTCGATCGCGTCAGATGATGTCTACTTAACTGAGACACTTAGCCGTACATAGTGATTTCTACAAATTTCTATTTTACGACGATGTAATACATACAGGAGACATTACTGCTACTGTCCTCGTCTATGAATGTCTATATGAGGCACACTTTCTTTCTACATATATACATATTTCTTTTTTTTTGCTGTCAGAGATGCAATTTCTCACGTTACTACCGCCAGCGCTTAGTAGTAGTGATTTTGAGCAGCGAGTGCGCGCAATAGCAAAATCGGATTCTTCGTTTTATTTAGGGAATAACATTTGCAAATAATTTTGGACACCAGGTTTTTTCGATTAGTTATCACGAACATACCGGATTATGATATCAGAAGTATAAAATTGTACCTTTTTTAATTGTTTTTCACTCAAATTAACATCGAATATCCGATTTCCTTATTTCTATGAAACATTTCATGGTCAAATTCTTTTTTTTTTATAGAGATAATATGGATAATATTAAAACAATAGATAGCAATAATAAGAAAAAAAAAAATTAATTCATGATGTATCGTGAACTTGCTATTTAAGTCAAATTAATGAACTATAGACAGTGTAGACTCGTTAATTTATTAAGTTCTAAAAAGTTATATTTGCGTATACACACAAATTTCTCACTATTTCCAAATTTATATCTTGATACAAGTGAAAATAGATCGGTTTCTCACTTCTCTGATGTCATAATCCGATATACACAATCGCAACAAGCAAATCTGCGGAGTCTTTCGCTTCTCGGCTAAATTCAATTTTCGTCTTTCACTCGAGTGGTATTTTATTTTGACCGGTTTGCTCGCGATGCGTTCCAACACGATTGCGATTGAATAGGGGAAAAGAAAGAAGAGAAAATAGAAGCGAATACCAAATTTCTACGAGGAGGAAGAGGAGGAGGAAGAGGATATCTTTGATGGGATTTTTTTCGGCTCACTCCGCAAACGCGCGTGTCGCTTCGTTCTGTAGACTCCGTTCTGTAGACTCCGATGCAAATCAAACTGGAGAAAGATGAAACTCCTCTATTTTATCTGTTGAGGTTCCTTTGTTCATTGTATTATCAAACTTAGTCCCGTAGAAAGATATGTGAATAATCAGTCGAGTTAATAATGAACGCAACAATATGTCTCGTTTCTTTCTCTTCCTCTCTTCCTTTTTTTTCTTCCTTTTTTTTCCGGGCAAGTGATTATTTCAACAGAAACGAGAAAGTAACTGCGTGATCAAGTCCCTGGATATACGTATTTCTTTTTTTAACTGCTTTCTTTTCTCTAACGTCACAAAAGATTCTATACGCATTAAGAGCTTATGTAATCAATCCAGTTACGTTGTTCACCTGATTTATCTGCTTTGCAATGTCTTTCTCGAATAACAATGATAATATAATGATAGTAGTAGTACTAGTAATAATAATAATAATATAATAATAATAATAATAATAATAATAATAATAATAATAATAATGGATAAACTATTGGCTAAGGCTGGTTGTTGTTATGACGTATACACTGCATTTAAATTTATAAAAAGATGTCTTTGGAAGAAAGAGAAGCTTCTTTAAAAAAAAAGAGAGAAAAGAAGAAAATGATAAAAATTGCGTACACTTTAGACCAAGGGAGATAACAAACATAAAAGGAACGATATTTTGTTAATTTTAGGATATAATGCGGATATTTATTATATAAATATATATATAAATATATAATTTCGTCGATAGACAAATAGATGTGTTTGGATTTCAACAAGTAATGGAATAATAACAAAAAAATAAAATGGCAAGTGTACGCCTTCTCATGTTTTGTGCCATTCTCAGACGGAAGACCTATTCGTTTTCAATCAATCCCGAGTTAATTAAATTTTCCGTGCGATGAAAAAAAGACGGAGAAACAGTAGAATTGATTTTTTTTTTTCGTGCGAGGATTTTTTGCGTGCTTCGGAGTATGATCTTCAAAGTTATACAGAAAAATTAGAATTGAAATTATTGATATATCAAAATTTAATAGTTACTTCTTATCACTTCTTATGCGCTTACTACTTACTATGCGTAAATTCATATTTCATTTTTTTTTCTGTCGAGTACGTTGCCTCCGCGATCTTTCATGTGTATAGGCTTTAATCAGTGCCGGCAACGTTTTCATAGCGAGACGAACCTGCTCCGACTAGAGCAGAGAGGAACCTGAGAGCGGCCACGGCGGCCTTTTTCCTATAACGCTTCGAAACTCCCGTACACTAGTGACACACATCCATTCTGGTCAGAATAGGAATTACGTGTCACATCTATTTTGCAACTCGCCGTTAAAAACAGTGTGGATGTTAGCACGGACAACAACCCACATCCATCTCTCGAGAAATGGATGTAGGTTGATGTCCGTGCTAACATCCATTTTGCTGCAAATAAAATCTAACGCGTATCGCGTATGTTGCATCCAGAACAGGGGTCAAGAATGTGCATAAATGATTAATTACGTCTACTTTCGCGTAATTTTTTATTTATTATAGTCTGAATTATTTACATTAACATTCATATTAATACATATCAATATGTTTATGCCCATATTTTGCACAATCATATTTTTACTTAAAAAAGATGTTTAATAGTAACAGGCACTTTAGCGATTCGATCTATTATGATAAAAGTTAGAACTCTTCTGGGGGCTATAAAAACACAGAGATATTTGAGAAATTCGCAAAAAAATTGTACTCAAAAATTTCGTACTTTGATTGATATAACTCTTTCGTTTTTCACTTTAACGATTTGATCCATAATGATAAAAGTTAGAACTCTTCTCGGGGCTATCAGAACATAAAGATATTAAAGAAATTCACAAAAAAAATTTTACTCAAAAATTTTGAAATTTGACTGATATAAGTCTTCCTTTTTTCACTTCAAAAATTCGATACATCGTGATAAAATTACAACTCTTCTGTGGGCTATCAGAACACAGAGATATTGGAGAAATTCGAAAAAAAACCAATTTTACTCAAAAATATCGAACTTTGACTGATATTACTCTTTCGTCTTGCACTTTAGCGATTCGATCTATTATGATAAAAGTTAGTACTCTTCTGGGAGCTATAAAAACACAGAGATATTTGAGAAATTCGCAAAAAAGTTTTACTCAAAAATTTCGTACTTTGATTGATATAACTCTTTCGTTTTTCACTTTAACGATTTGATCCATAATGATAAAAGTTAGAACTCTTCTCGGGGCTATCAGAACACAGAGATATTAAAGAAATTCGCAAAAAAAATTACTACTCAAAAATTTTGAAATTTGACTGATATATGTCTTCCTTTTTTCACATCAAAAATTCGATACATCGTGATAAAGGTTACAACTCTTCTGTGGGCTATCAGAACACATAGATATTGGAGAAATTCGGAAAAAAACAATTTTACTCAAAAATTTCGAACTTTGACTGATATTACTCTTTCGTCTTGCACTTTAGCGATTCGATCTATTATGATAAAAGTTAGAACTCTTCTGGGGGCTATAAAAACACAGAGATATTTGAGAAGTTCGCAAAAAAGTTTTACTCAAAAATTTCGTACTTTGATTGATATAACTCTTTCCTTTTTTCACTTTAGCGATTTGATCCATAATGATAAAAGTGAGAACTCTTCTCGGGGCTATCAGAACACAGAGATATTAAAGAAATTCACAAAAAAAATTTTACTCAAAAATTTTGAAATTAGACGGATATAAGTCTTCCTTTTTTCACTTCAAAAATTCGATACATCGTGATAAAAGTTACAACTCTTCTGTGGGCTATCAGAACACACAGATATTGGAGAAATTCGGAAAAAAACGATTTTACTCAAAAATTTCGAACTTGGACTGATATTACTCTTTCGTCTTGCACTTTAGCGATTCGATCTATTATGATAAAAGTTAGTACTCTTCTGGGGGCTATAAAAACACAGAGATATTTGAGAAATTCGCAAAAAAGTTTTACTCAAAAATTTCGTACTTTGATTGATATAACTCTTTCGTTTTTCACTTTAACGATTTGATCCATAATGATAAAAGTTAGAACTCTTCTCGGGGCTATCAGAACACAGAGATATTAAAGAAATTCACAAAAAAAATTTTACTCAAAAATTTTGAAATTTGACTGATATATGTCTTCCTTTTTTCACATCAAAAATTCGATACATCGTGATAAAGGTTACAACTCTTCTGTGGGCTATCAGAACACATAGATATTGGAGAAATTCGGAAAAAAACAATTTTACTCAAAAATTTCGAACTTTGACTGATATTACTCTTTCGTCTTGCATTTTAGCGATTCGATCTATTATGATAAAAGTTAGAACTCTTCTGGGGGCTATAAAAACACAGAGATATTTGAGAAATTCGCAAAAATGTTTTACTCAAAAATTTCGTACTTTGATTGATATAACTCTTTCGTTTTTCACTTTACGATTTGATCCATAATGATAAAAGTTAGAACTCTTCTCGGGGCTATCAGAACACAGAGATATTGGAGAAATTCGGTAAAAAACCAATTTTACTCAAAAATTTCGAACTTTGACTGATATAACTCTTTCGTCTTGCATTTTAGCGATTCGATCTATTATGATAAAAGTTAGAACTCTTCTGGGGGCTATAATAACACAGAGATATTTGTGAAATTTGCAAAAAAATTGTACTCAAAAATTTCGTACTTTGATTTATATAACTCTTTCGTTTTTCACTTTAACGATTTGATCCATAATGATAAAAGTTAGAACTCTTCTCGGGGCTATCAGAACACAGAGATATTAAAGAAATTCGAAAAAAAATTTCTACTCAAAAATTTCGAAATTTGACTGATATAAGTCTTCCCTTTTTCGCTTCAACAATTCGATACATCGTGACAAAAGTTACAACTCTTCTGTGGGCTATCAGAACACAGAGATATTGGAGAAATTCGGA